>NW_006921631.1:13815343-13824503 GCF_000298275.1 Orycteropus afer afer
TTGGTAGGGTGGAGGGTCGACGAAAGAGGGGGAGGCCTTCAGGGAGATGGATTGATACAGTGGCTGCGATGATGGGCTCGAGTATAGCATGGATTGTGGGGCTGGCGCGGGGATCAGGCAGTGTTTCTTTCTGCTGTGCATGGGGTCGCTATGAGTCGGAAACGACTCGACGGCACTTAACAACAACAACAACATGGCTTAGTGCCTATTGCATTTGACTGCTAACCAGAAGGCTGGTGGTTCAAACCCACCACCTCAGAAACCCAAGGAGGGGTCTTTATGAGTTGAAATTGACTCGATGGCAGTGAGTTTGGTTTTTTTGAGTAAGCGTTAATTTCACTGAAGTGTACATGTGAATAGTGTTGAGATATCAAATGTTTTGCTACCTATATATTTACAACAATAAAAATTATGAATTAAACACACACAAAAAAGTAAAGTGTGTGCAGGGGGTATATCTGAGGATACAATGAGGAATGAACAGAAAAGTGGGGATATTGTGGACTCTCCATCAAATTCTTTTGTACCCCATGTTGAACATTTATTTTGTAGAGTCAGGAAGTTGTTAAACAGATCCTTCTAGATGATCACTGACTCTGTTCTGTTCTGGTGGCATAGTGCCTAAGGCATTTGACTGCTAACCAGAAGGCTGGTGGTTCAAACCCACCAGCCACTCCTGGAAGGAAGGTTGATCAATCCACTTCCTTAGTGATACCACCTCGAAAACCCAAGGAGGGGTCACTATGAGTCAGATCTGACTTGGCGGCAGTGAGTTTGGTTTGGTTTTTGGTTTGATAAACCAATCTGAAAACTCAGTTAAGGATTTCAGTATAATTTAACTCACTTCCAGATCCCTTGGGCTCTTAATGACTTTGTTTCTCAAAATGGGAACCCAACTTCCTTCTTTCCTATAATTTGACACTCTCAGGCTCTCCCATTGAGTAAGGAAGCTGCAAGGGGAAGTGCTGATGATTCTGATCATATGCCAAATGCACCTGACTCCATCATGTTTGGATCACTTTCTCAGCAACAAGTGCATCTCCAAGAGCACATCAATTCCATGATGTGCAAGACCCAGGGTCAGTGTATTCTTTTTCATCACCTGCTAATGAGATAAGTGCAACAAGTTAAGAGGCAGTGACAGGAATAACAACCGGCATCCAGCATGTGTTTCCTCTAATGATCTATGTTTGTGTTGTTGTGAATCTGAGGGGGATTTCTGCAATGAAGCAAGGCCTCATTTGTTTTCCTCCGCTCCCTTAACTCTGGGTTTCTAAGAAATACCTATAACATTTCCTTTTCTACTTACAGGTTCTTACCAGTAATTAAATTAAATTAAAGTATTTTTCATTGTAGGCATTGTGTTAACTTTGTAATCGAGATCCACTCTCTGTTGCTCTTCCAGACCCAGATGGTGGTTTTGGAGACCAGAGTTTATAACTAACCTTCAGCTTTGATTCTTTACAAGGTAGTGAGAAGGTCAGTGATTGGGAGGGCGATATTAAATGCCACTTCTGGGGCAGTAGGAGCATGCCTTCTGGTATTTTTACATATAATTAATTAATACTAAATTTATACAATAGATTTAATGATAAGTAAATCCTAAGGGAAGGAGTCCTGCTAGCATAAACAGTTAAAAGCTTGGCTGCTAACTGAAAGACTGGCTTTCAAGCTCACCCAGCAGCTCCCATGAGAGACAGACCTGGTGATCTGCTCCTGTAAATGACTGGACTGCATTAACAACACCAACAACAGAAAGTTAGGGAGGTATAAAAGAAATATGGCATAGGGGCCAGCAGAGAAAGAGTAAGCACAAACTGTCCAAGGAGGAGATGATTGATGTGGGTGTACTTCTATGCCCCCAGTGGTACCTCATAGGGTATCTGATAACATGAGTGACCATTTATTAACACCTATGACTCAATGGCACAAAACAACAACAACAACAAATGGCATGCCAAAGGAGCTCTGAAGGCATTGTTGTAAGGCATTCAGCTGCTAACCAAAAGCTTGGTGGTTTAAACCCACCAGCTTCTCCAAGGAAGAAAGATGAGTCTGTCTGCTTCCATAAAGATTTGCAGCTTTGGAAACTCTATGGGAGTCACTGTGAGATGTAATCAACTCGATGGCATTGGGTATGAGATGCCAGGTGCTTTATATTGATTCTCTCTAATCTTTATACAACTTAAAGGTCATTCTCTGAATGTTCCTAAATTCTCCAGCTTGCTACAGCTATCTTTTAGCAATTATGGAAAAACTGTCTCAAATATCCATTTCATATATATCTGGAAACCCAGAGTTCTTCTCAGTATCTCCAAGGATGTTGATATTCTTGGTGGTATTCATATTTTTCCTAATCCCTTTTGGTTCTGAGTTTTTCTTCCAAATAATCTGCTTGATATTGTCTTATTATTATTATATGGAAATCATCAAATATATATAAAAGAAAAGAGTGTAAAAAATCTTCATGTACCAATACACAGTTTCAACAATGGGCAATTGATAGTAGATCTGTTTTATCTATTAACTTCCCTCTAACTCCCTTACTAGCTAATATATTAGATCCTTTTAAAGCAATTCACAGACATAATATTATCTTGTACATTAAGAAAAGAAGAATTCAAGTTTCCATAAAAGCCTCAGCATATCTTCTCTCTTTTTACTGACCCTTCAACTCCTCATGCAACATACACACACAACACAAAGACTGCCAGGTAGCTAGTTTTTATGGTAAGGGTTCTCTGATTAGGGATAACTTTAATTCATATACAAAATACAAATTATTAGTCTCTTTTTCTTCAGAATATTTCTTAATCCAGGAAGTAAATGTTCTCTATTGACAAGTGTTCTGGTAACCTAGTGCCACTCTGACAATAATATACCAGAAATGTGATGGCCTTAACACACAGGAGTTTATTCTCTTACAGTTTGGGAGGCTAGAAGTCCAAGTTCAAAGTGCCAGGCTCTAGGGGCTGGGTGAAGGCCCTTGACCTTGGGCTTCAGCTCTGCCTCTTGCTCCTGGCCCACTGAAACTAGAGGCATCTCTTCAGCTAGTGGCTGCTGAGGCTAACAAGCCCAAGGTCAACAAATAAAATGGCACAGTCTCAATGTTGCCAAACCATATGGCAGGCCATTAATTCAAGTCCAATGCAAGTCCCAAAGTTGGCAGAGCATGGCAGGCTGCTGAACAATGACACAGCTACATGCAAGGGTTCAAGCATGCTATAAGCTAGAGACTATCCCCAAGGCTTCTCCTTATATACAGGAAGCAGACCACATCTGCAGGGCAGATACTCAGCTGCTTGTGGTAGATCCCCCCACGGAGTTGATTCCAGTCTCATCATGGTGATTAACAACCACCAGGAGCCCAGCCACTCAACCAGGCCCAGCCAAGTTGACATACAAATTTAACTACCACAGCAAGTCACTATTGTGCTATATCATGCGACAAGAAGATGTTAAGAATATTAGTTCTTAGAGGATCACAGTTGGATTGGAGCCCAAGTATTGGGTGCTTCCCTTTACCAAAGGCAGTTCAATAGGTGGTTAAGTACCTATTTGCTCAGGTCAGTAGTAACAAAAGCCCTGATTTCAAATCCCAGAACCACTGGTCTAGTTATGTGACTAGGGACAAATTAAAGTCTTCATAGAGTTCAATTTATTTATCTGTACCATGGAATGCTTAAAAAAAATTATCTCTTAGGACTGTTGTAAGGATTAAATGAGATATCCATTTATCTCATTAGATCCATGAATTGAAAATTGTGTCTCCAAAGAAAGATATGTTGAAGCCCTAACTGCTAGTACCAGTGAACATGATATTGTTTGGCTACAGGATTCATGATTATATTATCAGTGAAGTTAGCATGAGATTATACCAGAGTAAGATGGGCCCTAATTCCATCTGAGTGATATCTTTATAAAGAAAAGAACAGATAGAGGAAGAACGCCATGTGATGATGCAAATTAAAGGAAGATCCGGAAGCTAGAAGACAGGCTTGAAGACTTGAAACATTTACTGATGAAGATCAAAGGCTACAGCCTTCAATATGGATTCACTTCAACATAAAGGAAACAAAAAGCCTCACAACTGCACCAATAAGCAACATCATGATAAATGGAGAAAAGATTGAAGTTGTCAGAGATTCATTTTACTTGGATCCATAAGCAATGCCCATGGAAGCAGCAGTCAAGAAATCAACTACATAGTGCACTGGGCAAATCTGCTGCAAAGGACCTCTTTAAGGTGTTAAAGAGCAAAGATATCACTTTGAAGACTAAAGTGCACATGTTCCAAGCCTTGGCATTTTCAATAGTCTCATATGCATATGAAAGCTGGACAATGAATAAGGAAGACCAAAGAACAATTCGTGCATTTGAATTGTGGTGTTGGTGAAGAACACAGAAAATACCATGGACTGCCAGAAGAATGAAAAAAATCTGTCTTGGAAGGGGTACAACCAGAATGCTCCTTAGATGTGAAAATGGACAGATTTCATCTCATGTACTTTGGTCATGTTGTCAGAAGAGACCAGTCCCTGGAGAAGGATATCGTGCTCAGTGAAGGAGAGGGTCAGAGAAAAGGGGAAGGTCCTCAATGAGACAGACTGACACAGTGGCTTCAATGATGGGCTCAAACATAGCAAATACTGAGAGGATGGTGCAGGACTGGGCAGTTTTTTGTTCTGTTGTACATAGGGTCACTATGAGCCAGAGCCAACTCAACAGCATCTAATAACAACAATAGCAGATAGGTATGAAACAGATTCTTCCTCAAGGCCTTGGAAGGAATCAACATAGCTGACACCTGGAAATCTGACTCTCAGCCTCCAGAACTAGGACACACTAACTTTTTGTTGTTTAAAGCCACCCAAAATGTGGTAGGGCAAAAGTTAAGTTCTTGCCTACTAATTAAAAAGTTGCCTGTTCAAATCCACCCAGTGGCTCCATGAGGGAAAGACATGATGATCTGTTTCCATAAAAATGACAGCCACAAAACCACTATGAGGCAGTGCTACTCAGTCACATGGAGCTGCTCTGAGTAGGGATTGACTGGACAGCACCTAACAACAACAGTAACAACTTTATGATTTTTTTCTTTTTTCCCAGTAGCCCTAGGGAGCTGTGTAAGGCTGTCATAGATTCTGGCATATAATAAGCACTCAAACCACTAGAGTTTCTTTCTTTACAAATATCAAAAAAAAAAAAAAAAAAAAAAAAATCAAAGAGTCTTAAACTTCTGCTAAAGGTGATGGAAAATTTGGAAACATAGTCATGGTGATTATATAACATGATGAGCATAATTAATGCCACTGAATCGTACATGCCAAGAATGTTAAAATGGCAAATGTTTTGTTACATATATATTCACCGCTCAAAAAACTCACTGCTGTCAAGTTGGATCCAACTCATAGTGACCCTTCCTTGGGTTTCCAAGGCAGTATCACTAAAGAAGTAGATTGTCCAATCTTCCTCCCGAGGAGTGGCTGGTGGATTTGAACCACAAGCCGCCTGGTTAGCAGCCAAATGCCTTTGGCACTACGCTACCAGAGCTCCTAGTAGAAGTAAAGAACTGGTGAAGAAAAAAAAAAAAAAAAAAATCACATGGGCAGCTGTTCTCCAATAAGAGTAGGAATCAAGAGTGAGTGTCTATAAAATACAATGCTCAGAGAAAAATGCCATGGCAATAGGGTTAATTTATTTTAAAGTACAAAATTCTATAGGAAAAATAGATTTATCTTCTAGAACTTAATTGCAAAGTCCACATTTTTTTAAAAAAAGTATTTTAACCCCAAACATACATAGAATATGGAGAGTTTTATGCTTCTGGACTTAGGGATGTCATTAGTTATAACCATGTTAACCACAAGGGAAATAACTTGAACTTGGGTAACAGCTAACAGGAAAGGAAATCAATTTACAAATAATTAAATTGAAATCTATAGCTATTTAAGCTCAACAAAGATTTCTGAGGATAATGTGGGGTTAAATCAGGAGAATCTTCTTACAAGAATGAAGAAAAATAAAGAATGAAGAAAAATTAAATCATCCTATTTTTCCAGTGTGTTTATTACTCTGTTGAGTCTTAGAGAAATAAAACCTAAGCGCCTAGAAACAAAGACATAGAATAGATTACTTTTGTTCAATAAATAAATATTGACTATAATGAGTCTCAAACCTCTCCTTTCATTAAAATAAGCAAATGCACCCATTTTTATGTTGAAAAATTTTGACCCATTGTATTTCCCCTTCTATAGTGTTGTAGATTTCAGACTGATAAAATGTTAAGGTTAGAAGAAATCTTCCAATACTATCATTTTATACATTTTTAAAAAAAGACCAATATTCAGAGGGATGTGCCATGGCCAATATCATGGAACTCATTATGGATCCAGATGAGATTAGAACTCGAGTATGGCCTGTCATAATCTTCTGCCCTTCATTCTACACTAGGCTACCTCTACTGAGAAGCTGACATTTCATCATATTTTGCTCCTAAAAATACTCTGCTCCTCTAGTGAGAGGGTGTAAGATATTATTGAATGATTTTTCAGCTGCTTTACACACCAACAAAAATAAAGTGATGCGTGGGGACTGACGACATTTCATAGGTTTTTGAAGATGCCTGAGGTCTGAAATAGGAAACTATCCTTGTCACCATCCACTCAAAGGCATATTTACATTCTATAGTTTTCCTCCTCCACCCTTTAGCTTCTGCTGAAAAGGGAAGGCCCTTATAGAATCATATTTCCCCTCATTAATGCCCCTCCAAGCGTGTTCTTCTCTCCCGTTGCATTTTCAAGCATCATGACGAGTAGAAAGATGTCAGCCAAGCAGACCCTGCCTATTCAAAAGAGGTTAAAGGCATACAGTCCACTAAGGCCTCTGCTCCTAAGCCGCAGTAATGAGCTCTTGTTGGAAGCTAAGAGACTCTGAGAGGAATGAGGGACCTTAGGAGCCTTCTTCATTCTTGATGATGCTTCCCACCTAATTCTGTAAGCCTCAGACTTCACATATGTTGGAAAAAAGCAACTAGATTTCTCAAGTTTAGTTTAAGTAAATCTGAAGACATGGAAGCAACTCGACTGGTTGGGAGATTTATAGGAGATCTCACTAGAAGCTGCTGTTCTGCACAAGATTAACTGAATGGAATGGCCACCAGAAGTGGTAATGAAGGTATCCTGCTCTGCTCAGGCCTGCCCTGGGCTCTGCATGCTTTACTTCATCATACTTATACCTAGAAGTGATTGCCACATCTATCTGATCTCCTCATCTGGAGTCCCTTGTTTGTTGGGTCATTGTCCCTGAATTTCTAATCCATCCATCTCACAGTCAGGATAGTCTTAGTCGAGACTGATTTTTCATTGTCTCTCTCTTCTATGTTCAATAACTACAATATTCCCTCACTCAATTTGATGAAACCCAAACTCCTCCACCTCAGGACACACTCCTCTATCCCAACTAAGCCTTCTGATTTGCTCTGCCCTCCTACATGGTTTCCTCTGGCACACCTCTTTGCTCTTGTCATTTCTTCTAACCAGAATGGCTTCCTGCATTGCTCCAGTCTCTCTCTTCAGCAGGACCCACTTCTCTCCATACCAGAAAGGAGTACCATGATGCTCTAGTTCCTGGGCCATTCAGAATGAGTTTATTAAAAAAAACATCACATTCATGGTTACCCCATGTATGCGGAGGGTTTTCAAGGTCATGAGCTTATAGATGCAGATCACCAGGTTTTTCTCCAAGGCAGATCCTGAGAGGGTTGTAACTGCCATCCTTTCCATTAACAGTCAAGTGCTTAACTGAGCCACCCAGAGACTCCCAGAGTAAGGTAGACAGCATTTAAACAGCCATGTTTTCACTGTCTATGCCCCCACTAAACCCCAGCATTAGACTCCGGTTGCTAGTTGGGCTGGCAAGGCTGCCCACATCTCTCATCTTCTCACTTGCTATACTGGCTATGCCCATATCACTGATCTTGTGCCTTGATCTCTGCTGTTGAGTCCCAACTCAGTTATTCTGCTGACAATCTTAACTCTGCCCTCATTGTTTCTGTTCCTGAACTTCAACCATCAGCTGGGGCTTTTTTGTCTGTTCACTGATGCCCTGAGCACCAAGTACCTGCTCAGCCTACCCCAATGCACTTAAAGTTTTTTTTATGCTAATAAAAATAGCTTCCATTAATTGTGCACATATTATGTGCTTCTTGTCACATAACATGTGATGGTTTACCAACATTATTGTGTTTAAATCTGGTAATAATCATGATAGCAATATACTAAAATTTAAATTTTACATATGAAGAGCTTAATGTTCAGAGAGATTAAGTAACTTGCCCAATGACACACACCTTATGAGTGGCAATGATCTGTTTGCAAATCTGACCTAAAATCCACCTCTGATAAGAAGAATTTCCCAATCAATAATTTGCTCCTTGGTTCATAGTCTCAGCTTGTGCTGCAACTATGTGGACTCAGTGTTCTATGTGCTTCAACTTTTTGCTCCTTACACAGTGCAATGCAGTGCACTCCCATGGAGTCAGATTCAACTCATAGTGAACCCTCCTTGGGTTTCCAAGACAATATCACTATGGAAGTAGATTGCCCAACCTTCTTTCTGAGGAGTGGCTAGTGTGTTTGAACTGCCAGACTTCTGGTTAGCAGTCAGATGCCTTAGGCACTACACCTCTAGTGTTCCTTTTTGCCTCCTAGCCCCTACAAAGCCTCAAGGATAAGTATCTCTTCAAAAACAAAACAAAACAAAATGTTGATTACTCCAAAGAACAGTGAATAGCTTCTTTAGAAATTGTGTTGACTGACTCACTCTACCCTATACCCCTGGGCTAGGCTCTCTGATCAATGACTCAACAACCTGCATTATTAAATGGGCACAGTAATGTCCATCCCCTTGCTGCCTCATAGGCCCAGAGGATATCCCACCAGAAAATGCCCACAATTTCTTACTCATGGCAGCTTACATGAGAACAGTACTTCCCAGCTCACAAATAGTGTAAATCCTTATAACAAACCTTTGCATAAGGCACTTTGATATCATCATTTAAAGCAGATGAGGGGAGGCGGGGCAAGATGGCGGACTAGGCAGAAGGATTGCACAGACCCTCTTCAACAAAGAAAAGGGAAACCAATTAACACAGACACAG
>NW_006921631.1:13833053-13834403 GCF_000298275.1 Orycteropus afer afer
AAAATAAATAAATAAAGCAGATGAAAGTTCTTATCACTTAGTTTGTTCAAAGTCATTTAGTAAAAAAAGAAGCAGAATTAAGACTCAAGGCCAAATCCTCTGACTCATCCAGTGCTCTCTCTACTATACCACATAGGCTGCCTTTTCTTGCATGAATGAATTTAATAAAGCTTATTTCTCTTGTCCAGTGATGCAGAATCCAGATAGAGGAGGGGAAGCAGTATAAGAAAATTCTATTTCTAAACATAGATTCCAGCAACTTCCAAATTCCCCCAGCTAAAAATAGTTTTTAAAAATGATGATTGGACCACAGCTTAACACAGCCGTGATGGAAAGGTCACATTTTTCTTCAGTCTTCCAAATGCTTTTGTTCCTTCAACAGTGCTTCTCTCTTTCCCTTATTTCCCTGGGTCACAGGAATTACACACATAGTGACTGAATGACTGAGGGTGCCAATTCAAATATATAATCACGAGGCTTAATTTTAGATTCCCTGGGATAGTGGACATTCTGGGGGTCTAATGGACTTCCATTCTGGTTGCTGGGTCTGTGGCTTCTTGCTAATTAGCAAGATTGGCTTAAAGGTCACCTAGAGTAATCAGCTCCATCATCCGGAATGAACAAAGGGCTAGGACAGTGAAAATAGCTCCAACTATGAATTGCATGGGAAATTGCATTTTTACCAACAAGCAGAAGCTCTGTATGTCTTGCTGACTGAGCCCTAATAAAGGAGTCTCATTTGCTGATCCTACCAAGTACAAAGAAAATCTGTTTCTTTCTTTTCTTTTTTTTTAAATTGTGATTTGGGTGAAAGTTTACCGAGAAAATGCACTTTCCATACAGCAGCTCAAATACACTTTGTCTCATGACGTTGACTACAATTTACCACAATGTAATAGCTCCCTTCCTATTTCCTCCCCATAGTTACCTTTTCTCTGTGTCCTTCCCTCCATTCACTCCTGCCCCCTGAGTGGTCTCCCTGTGCATACACAGCCCTTCTATTCTCCCATGATTGATCTCTCCAAGGAGTGTATCTACCTAATGCAAATGTTCAGCTCATATGCCTTTCTTTTGTTTGGCTGGAAGTCACTGGAGTGGGTTCAATTCCAGACCTGAAAGGCAGCAGCTAGAGGCCATAATCTTCATGGATCAATCAGGCTCTATCAGACCAGCAAACCTGGTCTTTTTTTTTTTCCTAATGATTTTGAGTTTTGTTTCACATTGTTCTCCTATTCTACCCAAGATTTCCTACATAGATCCCCCTCTGAGTGGTTGACAGTGGTAACCAGGCACCATCTAGTTCTTCTGGTCTCATAGTTGTATAGGCTGAGGACCACATGGTATACCAGT
>NW_006921631.1:13835293-13840014 GCF_000298275.1 Orycteropus afer afer
TGGTGTTTTGCAGATTCTACGTTATTCTTTAGGGTTGCATAGTATTCCATTGTGTGTGTGTACCATAGTTTGGTTATCCATTCTTCAGTTGATGGGCACCTAGGTTGTTTCCATATTTTTGCTATCGTAAATAATGCTGTGATGAACATCAGTGTGTATATATCTGTTCTTGCCCTGGCTCTCACTTCTTGAGGATGTTGTTGTTAAGTGCCGTCGAGTCATCTCTGACTCATAGTGACCCTATGCACAGCAGAATGAAACAGTGCCCAGTCCTGAGGCAGCTCCACAATTCTTGCTATACTTGAGCCCATCACTGCTGCCACTGTGTGAATCCATCTCTTTGAGGGTCTTACCCTCCTTTTTGACCCTCCACCTTACAAAGCATGACATCGTTCTCCAGGGAATGGTCCCTTCTAACAACATGACCAAAGTATATAAGACGAAGTCTGGCCATTCTCACTTCCAAAGAGCACTCTGGCTGCACTTCCTCCAGGACAGATTTGTTAGTTCTTTTAGCAGTCCATGGTACTTTTAGCATTTTTCACCAACACCACAACTCAAAAGCATCAACTTTTCTTCTGTATTTCTCATTCATTGTCCAGCTCTCACATGCATATGAGGCAATTTAAAATACCATAGCTTGTGTCAGGTGTACCTTAGTCCTCAAGGAGGCATAAAGATGTCTGAGCACTTGAAAGAGGTACTTTGCACCTGATTTTCCCAGTGCTATACATCTGATGTCTAAACTGCTGCTTCCATTGGCATCGATTATAGAACCAAGCATTGTGAAGTGTTTCACAACTTCAATCTTTTGTCCATATATCATGATGCTGCTTATAGGTCCAGTTGTGAGGATTTTTATTTTCTTTATATTGAGATGTAATCCATACTGCAGACTGTATTCTTCAATCTTCATCAGTAAGTGCTTCAAGTCATCCTCACTTTCAGCAAGCAAAGTTGTGCTATCCGTGTATCTCAATTTGTTAATGATTCTACCTCTAATCCTGGTACCACTTTCTTCTTCACATAGTCCAGCTTCTCAGATTACTTGCTCAGCATACAGATTGTACAAGTGTGGTGAAAGGATACACCCTGACACACTTCCTTCTTGATTTTAAATCATGCACTGTCCCCTTGTTCTGTTCAAACGACAGCTTCCTGGTCTATGTACACATTCTTCATGAGTACAATTAAGTGTTCTAGAATTCCCATTCTTCTCAAAGTTATCCACAATTTGCTATGATCCACACAATCAAATGCTTTCACATAGTCAATAAAACACAAGTAAACATCTTTCTGGTATTCTTTGCTTTCAGCCAAGATCCATCTGATATCAGCAATGATATTCCTTGTTCCACATCCTGTTCTGAATCCAGCTTGCACCTCTGGAAGTTCTTTGTCAGTGTACTGCTGCAACCATTTTTGAATAATCTTCAGTAAGATTTTACTTGCATGCAATATTAATGATATTGTTCAATAATTTCCACATTCTGTGGGATACCCTTTCTTTTAAATGGGTACAAATATGGATCTCTTCCAGCCAGTTGGCAATGTACCTATCTTCCAGATCTCTTGGCATAGCTGAGTGAGTGCCTCTAGCAGGGTATGCATTTGTTGAAACATCTCAATGGGTATTTCGTCAATTCCTGGAGGCTTGTTCTTCAGCAACTCCTTCAGCACAGCTTTGACTTCTTCCTTCAATACCATTGGTTCTTGAACATATGCCACCTGAAATGGATGAAGATTGACCAGTTCTTTTTGGTACAGTGACTCTATGTATTCCTTCCATCTTCTATTGATGCTTCCTGCATCATTCAATATTTTGTCCAGAGAATCTTTCAATATTGCACCTCGAGGCTTAATTTTTTTTTCCTTAGTTCTTTCAGCTAGAGAAATGCCAAGTGTGTTCTTCCCTTCTTGTTTTCTAACTCCAAGTTTGCACATTTCATTGTAGTAATTGGTTTTGTCTGCTCAAGCTGCTCTTTGAAATCTATTCAGCTCTTTTATCTTGTCATTTCTTCCATTTGCTTTAGCTACTCTCCACTCAAGGGCAAGTTTCAGACTCTCTTCTGACATGCATTTTGATCTTTTCTTCTTTCTTCATCTTTTTAATATCTCTTGCTCTTTTGTTTTTTCAGGCTTTTGGTCACTGGTGTTCAATGCATCAAATCTCTTCTTTAGATGGTGTCTAAATATTGGAATGATATATTCAAGATCATATTTTTTAGCTCTCATGGACTTGTTTTAGTTGTCTTCAATTTGAACTTGAACTTGCATTTGAGCAGTTGATGGTCTGTTCCACAATAGCTCCTGGCCTGATTTTGGCTGAAGATATTGAACTTTTCCATCACCTCTTGCCACAGATGTACTCAATCTGATTCCTGTGTGTTCCATCTGGTGAAGTCCACATATGTAGCCACCATTTGTGTTGTTGAAAAAAGATATTTGCAGTGAATAAGTCGTTGGTCTTGCAAAATTCTATCATGCGATCTCCAGTGTTATTTCTGTCACCCAGGCCAAATTTTCCAACTACTAGTGATTCCTCTCTGTTTCCAACTTTTGCATTCCAGTCACCAGTGATAATTAACACATGATGATTGCACGTTCAGTCAATTTCAGACTGCAGAAGTTGATAAAAAATCTTCAATTTCCTCATCTTTGGCTTTCATGGTTGGTGCATAAATTTGAATAATAGTCATATTAACAGGTCTTCCTTGTAGGCATATGGTTATTATCCTATCACTAACAGAATTGTACTTCAGGACAGATCTTGAAACATCCTTTGTGATTATGAATGCCACGCCATTCCTCTTCAAATTGTCATTCCCAGCATAGTAGATCATATGATTGTCTGATTCAAAATGACCAAAACCAGTCCATTTCACCTCACAAATGCCTAGGATATCAATCTTTATACATTTTTTACAACTTCCAATTTTCCTAGATCCTATACTTCATACAATCCATGTTCCAATTATTAACGGATGTTTGCAGCTGTTTCTCCTCAATTTGAGTCATTCTATGTCAGCAAATGGGAGTCCTGAAAGATTTACTTTATCCATATCAGTAAGGTTGATTCTACTCTGATGATACAGCTCTTTTGCAATTGTACTCTGAGTGCCTTCTGACCTATGGGGCTCCTCTTCCTGCACTGTATTGGACAATATTTCCAGGCTATTCATAAAATTACCTAGTAATGTATCAGACAGTGTTTCTCTGCTATTCATAGGGTTTTCTCAATTCTTTGAGAAGTGGATGGCCTCTTCTGTCTTACTAGTCTGTCTCAGTCTGTGAGCTGTGTTGAAACCTGTACACCATATGCAACCCTGCTAGCTTTTGAAACACCGGTGGCACAGCCTCAAGCCTCACAGCAACACGCAAGCCACCACAGTATCACAAACTGACAGACAAGTTTATCTTCCTTAGTTATTGGAAACCTCTTCACCCTCCCGTCCTTTTCCTGCCTCTTGAGGTGGGTCCTGTCTGCCACCCCTTACCTGGATCCTGCTGCTTTTATCATCCCCAGCACTCCTTCCCTTTCCTGCCTCTTTAGCATATATACCTAGTAATGGAATGGTTTGGTCAAATCATATTTCTAATTCCAACTATTTAAGAAATCACCATACTGCTTTCCACAGTGGTTGCATCATTTTACAGTTCCACCAGCAATGTATGAGAGTCCAAATCTCTCTGCATCCCCACCTGAATTTGTTATATTCTGTCTTGTCAAACTTTGCTACTAGTGCTGGGGCAAGATGGTATCTCGTTGTTTTTTTGATTTACATCTCTCTAATGGCTAATGATCATGAGCATTTCTTCATATGTTTGTTGGCCACCTGAATAGCCTCTTTGATGAAGTGTCTATTCATGTCTTCTGCCCATTTTTTAATTGGTTTATTTGTCTTTTTGTTGTTGAGGTATTGGAGTTTTCTGCAAATTCTAGATATAAGTCCATCAGATATGTCATTGCTGAATATTTTTTCCCAATCTGTAGGTTCTCTTTTAACTCTTTTGGAGAAGTCTTTGTAAGCACATAAAAACTTAAGTTGCAAAAGGTCCCATTTACCTAGTTTCTCTTTTGCTGTTTGTGCATTTTGGGTTATGTTTGATCATCTATTTATGCCATATATTAGGGCCCTTAAATTTGCCCCTAGTTTTCCCTTGAGGAACTTTATAGTTTTAGGTTTCACAGTTAAGTCTGATCCATCTGGAGTTAGTTTTTGTGTATGGTCTGAGGTACAGATTTTGTTTCATTTTTCTGTAAATGATATCGAGTTTTGCCAGCACCATCTGTTAGAAGACATTTTCTTTCTCATTTAAAGGATTTTGGCAATTTTTCAAAGATCAGCTGACCATAGGTTGATGGATCTATTTCTGGGTTCTCTATTCTATTCCATTGGTCTATGTGTCTGTCATTATACCAATACCAGGCAGTTTTGACTACTGTGGCTGTATACTACATTTTGAGACCCAGCAGCATGAGACCTCCTACTTTGTTCTTCTTCAATAGTGCTTTGCTTATCCAAGATCTCTTTCCTTTCCATATAAAGTTAGTGATTGGTTTTTCCATATTCTTAAAGAATGTTGATGGGATCTGGATTGGGATTGCATTGAATGTATCGATTGCTTTGGGTAGAATTGACATTTTCACAATGTTCAATCTTCCTATCCATGAGCATGGGATGTTGTTCCATTTATGTAGATCACTTACGGTTTCTTGA
>NW_006921631.1:13840609-13842261 GCF_000298275.1 Orycteropus afer afer
TGGAGTAGGATTTTGTTGAAGATTTTTGTGTCTATATTCATGAGGGATATTGGTCTGTAGTTTTCCTTTTGAGTGATGTCTTTGCTTGGTTTTTGGTATCAAGGTTATCCTTGCTTTGTAAAATCCATTTGGGAGGATTCCATCCCTTTCTGTGTTTTGGAATAGTTTGCATAGGATTGGTGTCAGTTCTTCTCTGAACGTTGGGTAGAATTCTCTGGTGAAACCATCCGGGCCAGGACTTTTTTTGTTGGTAATTTTTTTATGAACTGTTCATTTTCTTCTTTTGTTATGGGTCAGTTCAACATTTCCACATCAGTCTGTGTTAGTTTAGGTAAGTGGTGTGTTTCTAGAAATCTGTCTATTTCTTTCAGATTTTCAAATTTATTGAAGTACAGTTCTTCATAGTATCCTGATATTGTCCTTTTTTATTTCAGTTGGTTCTGTTGTAATAGCACCCATTTTGGTTCTTATTCATGTTATTTGTATTCTCTCCCTCTTTTTCTTTGTTAGATTTGCCAGTGGTTTGTCAATTTTATTAATCTTTTCAAAAAACCAACTTCTGGTCTTGGTGATTTTTTCTATTGTCTTTTTATTTTCTGTTCACTGATTCCTGCTCAAATCTTTATTATTTCCTTTCTCCTGGTGACTATAGGCTTTTCTTACTGTTCTCTTTCTAATTGTTGGAGATGTTGGCTTAAAGTGTTGATTTTTGGCTCTTTCTTCTTTTTCAATGTGTGCATTAATTGCTATAAATTGCCCTTAATCACTGATTTTGATGTGTCCCAAATATTTTGTTATGCTGTCTTTTCATTCTTGTCTGATTCAAGGAATTTTTTAATTTCATTTTTTATTTCTTATCTTACCTAGTCTTTCTTAAGGAGGGTTCAGTTGAAATTGTTCTGTTTCCATGTGTTTGCCCTTTTTCTGTTGATCTTCCTATTGTTGATTTCTGTTTTGATAGCATTGTGATCTGACAAGATGCTTTACAGTATTTCAATGCTTTTAAATTTATTAAGGCTTGTTTTATGATCTAACATATAGCCTGTCATGGAGAATGTTTCGTGTGCAGTGGAAAAGAATGTATATTGTGCTGCTGTTGGGTGAAATGCTCTGTAGATGTCTATAAGGTCAAGTTGGTGGATTGTATTGTTTAACTCTTCTGCATCTTTGTTGCGTTTCTTTCCAGTTGTTCTATCTTTCATTGAAAGTGGTGTATTAAAGTCTCCCACTATGACTGTGGTCATCTATTTGCCTTTTCAATTCTTTTAAAGTCTGACTTATGTGCTTTGGGGCTCTTTCTTTGGGTACATAGACAATTATTATGGTTTTATTTTCTTGTTCAATTGATCCTTTGATCATTATATAATGTCCTTCCTTGTCTCATATGGTTATTTTTATCTTTAAGTCAATTTATCAGAAATTAATATTGCCATTCCTGCTCTTTTACCGTTGCCATTTGCTTAATATATCTTTTTCTAACCTTTGATTTTTAGTCTATTTTTGTCTTTGTCTCTAAGGTGTGTCTCTTGTAGACAGCAGATTAAAGGGCTATGTTTTCTAATGCAATCTGCAACTCTCCAGGTCTTTCTTTCTTTCTTTTTTTTTTTTTTTAATTGTGATTTGGGTGAAGATATAAAGACCAAATTCACTTT
>NW_006921631.1:13852087-13856623 GCF_000298275.1 Orycteropus afer afer
ATTCTATCTTGCAACTCTCTTAACTTCCTCACCATTTAGAAGCTCTGTAACTACATAGTATTTTCCCTCTTTTTGGTTTGTAGTTGTCCTCATTTGGGTAGAATTCTCAAATTGATGACTCTGACTCCCTGTTTACAATCTTGTGAGCTTATTTTACTTTGGATACATCTAGAGCTATGTTGGTTTCTTGATCATGTCCTCTTGTGTTTGCTATTATTTGTTCTCTGCTCAGTGGACTCCCTTTAGTATCTCTTGTAAAGCTGATCTGGTTTTAACAAATTCTCTTAATTTCTGCTTATCTGGAAAACTCCTAATTTCACCATCATATTTGAGGGACAATTTTGCTGAGTATATAATTATTGGTTTGAAATTTTTCTCTTTCAGGGTTTTATATTTGCCATCCCATTGCCTTCTTGCCTACATGGATTCTGCTGAGAAATCAGAGCTTATTTTTATTGGTTGTCCTTCATAAGTAACATTTTGTTTTTCCTATGCTGCTTTCAGGATTCTTCCTTTGTCTTTAGTTTTGATGAGTTTGATGATGATATGTCTTGGTGATATTCTTTTGAGGTCTATCTTGTTTGGGGTTCATTGGACTTCTTGAATGGATATATTCTCATCTTTCATCATATCAGGGAAGTTTTCTTCCAACAATCTTGGACAATTTTCTCAGTGCTTTTCTTTTTCTCTTCCTATTCAGGAATTCCAATTACATGTAGGTTATTCCTTTTGATGGTATCTCACATGAACCTTAGGCTTTCTTCATTTTGTTATGATCTTTTTTTCTGATTGATCCCTTTCCAAAGAAGTATTCAGGTATTTGTCTTCAATGTCATTAATTTTGTCTTCCATTGATTCCATTCTATCCCTTTGCCCTTTCAATGTGTTATCTATTTCTGAAAATTTACTATTAATCTTCTGTGTTTCTAGCTGTAGATTTTGTATCATTTCTAATTTTTCATTTATTTTGTCATTTTGTTCTTGTATTTTCTTCTGAAATTGTTCTAGGATTTTGTCTGTGGTTTCCTCAGTTTTATCAGTGTTTTCCTTGATCTGCCTCTCAATCCTTTGAGTATACCTAAATGTCATTCTTTTGAATTCCTATCAGAGAGCTACAGTGGTGCTTCTTCTTCAGGGATGTGGTCTGGTTCTGTATCCTGCTCCCTTGTTTCTACCACTTTATCTTGTTTCTTTTTGTGGACTTTTCTCTGAGACATTGTGATGTTGTATTTAGATCTCTGTTAACTGTTTGGAAGAGCAGTTAAGGGTGAGTCAGGCTCTTCTTGGTGGTCATTTATTGTTGGCCAATTGGTGGAGAAGGAAGTGCTGGTTCTCACTCAGTGAGTGAAGCTGCAGGATGTGTGGGTGCAGTTGTGTCATATGGGGACTGTTGCTGTCTCCCACTCAGTTAGACAAAAACAACAATCAAATAACCATCAATCAAGTAGAAGAAAGTGGACAAAAAAACACACCATGTAAACACACTGTAGCAATAACCAAAAAAAAAGAAAACCCACAATAACTGGGAAGAGGGCAATAAGAAACAAAAAGGTAGAGTAGGAGAATAATGAAGAAAAACATGTGAAAAATGCAAAAAGATAAATAAGGAATGAGATTAATCATGAGAAAGAGAAAAATGGGAACCAGAAACAAGGAAGAGAGGAAAAACAGAAAACTAAGACCTGGGAATGGAAGAATAAAGAATAATAATAAAAAGGACAATAATAATAATAATTTAAAAAGAGACAAAAACAAACAAACTAGGAAAATAAAAAATCTGGGCAGGGTTGGGGCAGGACACCAAGTCTGAGCACACAGACTTGGATGAAATTCCTACCAGCCCAGAAGGTGGGTGGAAGTGAGGATGGTCACACTTCCATTCACCAAGAGGGTGTAGGGTATGAGTAACAAGGGGAATATTGCACCTTTTCAGTCATCAGCATCCAGAATGTCCTTGTGGTTCCTGGCAAGTGGGGCCTATTCTTAAGTCCCTGGAATCTGGGAGAACACTGTCACTTTAAATATCCACAATGGTTGAACCACTTGTAAATATTCAAAATGGCTGCACCCTGTGGACAGGCAAAAGTCCATAGCTCAGCCTGCCTTCTCTTTGCTGCCTCCCCTTTTATTCACCAGCCATCAATGCAGTCCTCTGTGCAGCCCCTGGCTAGCAGGTTGATTTTTAGGTTAATTCCTGGGTCCTTACTCCACTTGGCAATATCCAAGCTGTCTGTTCCATCAGGATCACTGACAGACCACAGCTCAGTATGTCTCTTTTTTTCGGGGTGTCATGGAAGTTCTTCTACTAGTTGGAGTTTAGTATATCCTTCCCTTCAAAGTTCAGGTTTCCAGGATTATCTTCTGTATCTGTGTTAATTGGTTCCCCTTTTCTTTGTTGAAGAATGTCTGTGCAGTCTGTCTGCCTATTCTGCCATATTACTGGAACTCTCTGTTTCTTAATTACTGAAAGGGTGAATATGTCTCAGTCTACCTGTAAAAGTATTGGTAAGCTATTCACACTGAAAAAAAAAAAAAAATTTTTTTTCAGTGTGAATAGCTTACCAATACTTTTACAGGTAGACTTCATGAAAGCATAGACTTTGCTTTCATATTAGTCACTGGCATTCTACCTATGGTTTTTATGACCTTTGAAAAGGTTTCTCCATGGTACCAAGAACAACACTGACCTCTGTGTGTTTTCATAATGCTCCTGCAACATAGGAAGCCAGGGTGGTAGCGGTGGGGACATCTCTGTAACAGAAAAGGACTCTATATAACATATATGTATCAGGATATTCATCCTTATTGCTGTTGTTGGTTGCCATTAAGTCTTTTCCAACTCACAGCAACCCCGTATGTCAGGAAATCTGCCCCATAGGGTTTTCTAGGCTATAATCTTTATTGGATCATATCACCAGTTCTTCTCTCCTATGGAGCTGTTGGTTGGGTTTGAACTGTCAATCTTTCAGGTAGCAGCCAAGAGTTTAAACATTAGGCCACTAGAGCTCTTTTACTAACCTTTACCTCTAGATAAGGAGAGTCCCAGAGAAGGCGCAAACAGTGAAGATGGAGGGGGTCCCCACAACAAAACTTACCACTAGCCTACGAAGACAGACACCCCTGGAGATTATCAACTCAAACTATGCTTAACACATTTTGTTAAATGCTTATTTTGTTTTTGGTGTCAGCTGCCATCAATCATCCATGACTAATGGCAATTACATGAATAGTAAAATAAATGCTGCCCAGTCCTGTGCCCCCCCAGCAGGGTTACCCTTGGTAGACAGGTTTCAGCAGAACTTTCAGACTAAGAAAGTTTGGGAATAAGGACAGGGCCATCCACTAATGGAAAAATTGGCTGCTGAAAACCTTATGAATAGCAGTGAAATATTGTATCATATAGCACCAGAAGGTACAGCCCCTCAGGTTGGAAGGCACTCAAAATAGGACTGGGGAAGAGCTGCATCCTCAAAGTAGAGTCTACCTTAATGATGTAATGGAGTAAAGTTTTCAGAACCTTCATTTGCTTATGTGGCATGACACAAAATTAGAAGAAACAGCTGCAAACACCCATTAATAATCAGAATAATGGAATGTATGAATTATGAATCTAGGAATTTTGGAAGTTGTAAAAAATGAAATGGAATGCACAAAGATTGATATCCTAGGCATTAGTGAGCTGAAATGGACTGATATTGGCCATTTTGAATCTGACAGTCTTAAGGCCCACTATGTCAGGAATGACAAATTGAAGAGGAATGATGTTGCACTCATCTTCAAAAAGAACATTTCAAGATCTATACTGAGGTACAATACTGTCAGTGATAGAATAATATCCATACCTGCAAGGAAAACCAGATAATACTACTATTATTCACATTTACATTTGTTGTTATTGTTGTTGTTATGTGCCGTCGAGTCAAAACCGACTCATAGCGACCCCTCCTTGGGTTTCCGAGGCAGTATCACTACGGAAGTAGGATTGCCCAACCTTCCTTCCGAGAAGTGGCTGGTGGGTTTGAGCCGCCTGCCGTCTGGTTAGCAGGCAAGTGTCTTAGCCACTATGCTACCAGAGCACATTTACATACCAACCACTAAAGCCAAAGATGAAGAAATTAAAGATTTTTACTAGCTTCTGCAGTCTGTAATCGACCAAATAGGCAATCAAGTTGTTGATGATTGCTGGTGATTGGAATACAAAAATTGGAAACAAAGAGACATATTAGTAGTTGGAAAATATTGCCTTGGTGATAGAAATGACGCTGGAGACTGCATGATAGAATTTTGCAAGAACAATGACTTATTCATTACAAATACCTTTTTCAACAACATAAATAGTGACTATGCATGGGGACATTGTGAGATGGAATGTGTAGGAATCAAATTGACTACAACTGTAGAAACAGGCAATGGAGAAGCTCACTATCATCAGTCAGAACAATTCCAGGGGTTGACTGTGGAACAGACTTCTAATGTTCATATGCAAGTTCAAGTTGAAGCTGAAGAAAATTAAAACAAGAGGCGGGGCAAGATGGC
>NW_006921631.1:13857888-13858680 GCF_000298275.1 Orycteropus afer afer
CCTTCAATGAGATGGATTTATGCAGTGGCTGCTATGATGGGCTCAAGCATAGCAAAAATTGTAAGAATGGTGCAAGATGGGACATTATTTTATTCTGTTGTTCATAGGGCTGCTATGGGTCAGAGCCAACTCCACTGAACCTAACAACAACAACGTATACAAGACTGCAAATTCCATGAGGCAGAGATTTTTGTTTATTTTGTTAATTGCTTTATTCCAAGCACCTGGAACAGTACATAACACATAGTAAGAAAAATGTATATTAACAAATATATTTTTTAAAGTTTCAGATGATTCTCCTGCCTTATTATTTTGTCTAGGGACAGTCTGAGGATAAACATTGACAGGAAGAGTAATACTTGGATATTAGGACAAGGTGTAATTTGAAATTGAGGACTAGAGTTTAACTCTCAATCCTCTCAATTTATAGTTGGATAACCCTGAGTGAGTCAAATCAAATGTCTCAGTTTCATAATCAGAGAATTCACACAATAATAGGTACATCACACAGTTGTGAAGAGCAGAGGAAAAAATAATCAATAGAAAAATATCCACAAATGACAAAGTTAATATAATTCATTATCAAGGACATTACAACAGTTATTTTAAAAATCTATATAGGCTTTTGGCTTGCAAGTCCTATGAAGTCTGTCACAATTGCTCAAATTTGCTGCTGAAGTGCAAACCCTGCTATCACCAATGTTTATGCATTCACAACAGCTTTATCATAATAGTCCCAAACTGGAAGCAACCAAATACCCTTCTACTAGTAAATGGATAAAAAATGGAGGT
>NW_006921631.1:13865375-13873507 GCF_000298275.1 Orycteropus afer afer
GCTGATTGATAAGCTGGAAGATAATGTGAGGGAATTCCCCCAAAACATTGTCTAACATTCAAAGAATGGAAATTACAGGTATACTTAAGAAATTCACAATATAAAACTAAAAATTTCAACATTATTCTAGTAAGAGTTCTAAAAGGAGAAAATAGAGAACAGAACTATTTTCCTGTAACTTTGAGACTATGTCTTACTTTTATAATTTATTACTCTGACTAGCTCCTTCCTTTAAATAACAAAAAACTACATAAACTTAAAGGACAAGTAGCAGACTTGTGTTTACTTGTGTTTTATTGACTATGCAAAAGCATGTGATTGTGTGGATCATAACAAAATGTGGATAACAATGGGAAGAATGGGAATTCCACAACACTTAATTGTACTCATGAGGAACCTTTACATAGACCAGGAGTCTGCCATTCGAACAGAAAAAGGGAACACTGCATTGTTTAAGCAGAAATATTTGTGACATATGTGACAATGTGTCAGCTTTTAGAATCATTAAAAAGCAATCTCAAGTTCATAAGAAAAAAGTAAACAATTCAATAGAGAAATAAGAAAAGGAAATGGATAATTAATAAAATATATATATGAAAACTTTCACAAGTGATGAGGGTTAAAAAAAAAAAAAAAGGCTATTAAAATAATGTACAAAGAAACCTATGAGAACTGAAACTCGATGGGACTGCTTATTTTCTGAGTCTTACAAACTCTCCACCTTTGTTAAGGTGCCATTTTACCACTTCTCTATCACTTGTTTTAGTGGAAAATATCTGAGTTTTCTACCTTACACAGATTCTAACTTTCACAATTTTACAGTATTTTTCCCTCATTATATTTGCAAATATTTAGAAGAACAGAATATCAAGAGTTGAAAAAAATTTGAGAAATAGGCCATGCTTAGATACTGCGTATAGAGTACACAAGCTATTTAGTAATAT
This sequence comes from Orycteropus afer afer, assembly GCF_000298275.1. Lineage (NCBI taxonomy): Eukaryota > Metazoa > Chordata > Mammalia > Tubulidentata > Orycteropodidae > Orycteropus > Orycteropus afer. Next base: position 13,866,320 of record NW_006921631.1, read on the forward strand.
CTGTCAAAAATTAAGATATGAAAACCTTTTGAACCCTCAAAGTCACTTCTAGGAATCTGTTCTTGCTGTTGCCATTAGCTACTATTGAGTTGGGCCCTGACTAATGGCGACTACACTCAATGGGATCAGATGGTTGTGATCCATAGGGTTTTCATTAGTTCATTTTTGGAAGTAGATCACCAAGCCTTCTACCTAGACCAACTTAGTCTGGAAGCTCTGATGAAACCTGTCTAGCATCAGAACAACAACAAGCCACTACTGACAGAAATGTAGTGACTACACAAGAAATACAATGGCTAGAAATTGAACCCAGATCTCTCTCATGTAAGGCAAGAATTCTACCACTACCTTCTCTAAGAATATTTCCTAAAGAAATGTTTATATATAGAGATATAGGTGGAAGAATGATTACATAAAAGAGCAAAAATTTGTAAACTACATAAATGTCTAATAGAGAACACTTTAACTCCATAGTGTGGAATACTATTCAGGTGTAAAAAATGTATGACGAGTAGACCAACATGTAGTGACTTGGAAAGATTTTAAAGCATAGTATAAAAATTACACATCACATACACACAGTATATGCTCAGTAACATTAAAAAAGATATGTACTATTGTATATACAATACTGCACTATCAATAACAGCAAATACTAATCTACAAGTAGATGTATAGGTAGACAGACAATAAAAAAAATAGATATGTATAGGTGAATGGAAATATAGGCATGACCATATATAGGTTAGGAGCTCTGGTAGTGCAGTGCCTAAGGCACTTGACTGCTAACCAGAAGGCTGGCGGTTCAAACTCACCAGCCACTCCTCAGAAGGAAGATGAGGAAATTTACTTCTGTAGTGATACCACCTCAGAAACCCAAGGAGGGGTCGCTATGAGTCAGGCCGACTCGATGGCACGTAACAACAAAAACAACATATATAGGTTTGGCAAATGATATTCCTACCTATTTATTTATATATAGTATAAAAATATCCATATGCAGTTTAAACCTAATAGGAAGCAAAGTTAGGATATCTTCTTAGCCACAAATAAGCACCTTGAAGGAGTGAGTCACTGGAACTATGGGCTGGGGACTATGGTCAAAGGGGATATCAAGCTCAATTGGTACAATGTTGTTGTTGTTGTGTTTTGCCGTCAAGTCAGCCCCGACTCCTAGCCACCCCTCCTTGGGTTTCCGAGGCAGTATCACTACGGAAGTAGGATTGCCCAACCTTCCTTCTGAGGAGTGGCTGGTGGGTTTGAACCGCCAGTCTTCTGGTTAGCAGTCAAATGCCTTAGCCACTATGCTACCAGAGCTCCCAATTGGTACAATATGGTACACAAAAATATTTTTCTACATCTTACTTCAGTGTGTAGAGACTGGGGTCTTAAAAGCTTTGAGCAGCCATCTAAGATGCAAATATTGGTCTCTCTTCATCTGGAGCAAAGAAGAGAAGAAAAACAAAGATGCATGGAAACAGTTTTCAAAGTCACTTCTAGGATTCTGTTCTTGCTGTTGTTGTTAGGCTTTGTGCCTAAGGCATTTGAGTGCTAACCAGAAGGCTGGTGGTTCAAACCCACCAGCCACTCCTCGGAAGGAAGGTTGGGTAATCTACTAGCATAGTGATACCACCTCAGAAAACCAAGGAGGGGTTGCTACAAGTTGAATTTGACTTCATGGCAGTGAGGTGTTGTGTTTTTTTTTTTTGTTTGTTTGTTTTGTTTACCATTGAGTTTGGCCCTGACTAATGGTGACCCCATGCACAATGGGATCACTTCAAAGCACTAGTGGACCCTGAGAACTTCAACCTATATGACTCTGAGACCAGAAGAACTAGATGGTGCCCAGCTACCAATGCCAACCACTCAGAAAGGGACCAATATTGGAGATCCTGCATAGAGTGGGAGAAAAATGTGGAACAAAACTCAAAATCATGAAAAAGACCTGGCTTACAGTCTGTGACATAGTGCCTAAGGCATTTGGCTGCTAAGCAGAAGGCTGGCAGTTCAAACCCACCAGCCACTCCTGGGAAGGAAGCTTGGGCATTCTACTTCTATAGTGATACTGCCTCAGAAACCCAAGGAGGGGTCATTATGAGTTGGATCTGACTCAACAGCAGTGAGTTTGGTTTGTTTGAGTTACAGTCTTATTGGTGAAACCAATCAGACTATGGCCCTGAGTCACACTTCAGGCCTGGAATTGAACTCATTCCCACTGTTTAACTCTTCATCAAACAATAGACAGGTCTAGAGGCTGAAAACCTACACCAGGGAGATGTACTCCTTAGAACAATCAACCATGGGAGATCAGAAGGGCAACATTTGCACAAGGAGAAAGGTTGTTGTTGTTGTTACTATGTGCCTTGGAGTCAAACCTGATTCATAGAGACCCCTTCTTGGGTTTCCAAGGCAGTATCACTATGGAAGTAGATTGCCCAACCTTCCTTCCAAGGAGTGGCTGGTGGGTTTGAACCGCTGGCCTTCTGGTTAGCAGTCAAGTGTGTTGGGAGGCAGGAATTCACAGGCAAGAAGGCCACAGGGAAAGGATAACCACAGGGAGGAAGTGGAAGAACAGCTTGTAAACTGTGGAGAATATAACCAGTGTCACAAAACAAAATGTATGAAATGTTGAGTGTAAAACAAATCTGCTTTGTAAAAGTTCAACCAAATCTGAATGTGAAACAAATCTACTTTGTAAAATTTCACCGAAAACAAAATAAAATGTTTTTTTAAATGTGTGTAATGTATATATGTACATAAATATATATATATATATTTTAATGCATGTACAGATAGTCTGGAACAACGTTTGGCATACTTTTATCATGGTAACGAGGAATGAATGGAAGGTAAAGGAGAGTTTTCACATTTTTTCCATTTGTTAACTAGTAACGTTTCTCCCTATGAGGTTGTAAATGAATATAAACTTAAAGGAAACAATGGTAAAGGAAACAAAAGCATCAATTTATTGTTGTTGTTGCTGTTAGGTGCCATCAAGTTGGTTTCCACTCACAGCGACTTTATGTACAACAGCATGAGGCTCTGCTCGGTCCTGCACCATCCTCACAATCTTCCCTATGTTTAAGACCAATTTTTCAACCGCTGTGTCAATCCATCTTTGAGGGTGAATTTAGGGATCTCGTGATGAACATGATCTCTTTAAGGAATATTTAAGATGCATGGGCAACAGAAGTTCCCAGTAGGTGATTTCAAAGAAGAGCAGTCAATTAAGCAATTCCAGGGGCTTGAGATCACTCTGCATCCCACAAACACTGTCAATGTTCCCCTATGTTGGTTACAATCTGTGCTGAAAAATCTAAAGCAATTACTTTTGTCCTCCCAGGCTTTTGAGCACCTACTTCAATCAGATGGAAAGGTTAAAACAAGAGCTAAATGTGCCCCTTTGTCACCATGAGGGCAGCATTGTGCTTGATGGAAGGGTTCATTGAGGAAGATTCATTCAAGACTTTTTGAAGCCAAGTGACAAATGTTGTCAATTAGGACACTCAAAAACAGCAATTGTCCAAAGAACTGGGGACAGGAACATTTGAAATCAATAGCCCTTAAAAAATAAAGCATAGCTCATTGCGTTCCTATTATAATTTTACTTTACATCTGCTTTAGCCAGGAAACAGTAATGACAGTTGAAAAACATTTATTTACTCATTTTTTCCCTTATGATATTTTGTTTTGATGCATTATTTTACTGGCTTTCTCTCTCTAACATTTTTATAATAAAAGTCAAGGGAAAACATTTCACAGTAATGTCATCCTCTAAATGGTTGACCTCAGGCATGTCAATTCACAGAAAAAGACCAACATCTCTTTCTCTCTCAAAGCAGCTGGTGGGTTCTAATTACTAGTCTTTGGTTAGAAGCTGAGTGCTTAACTACTGCTCTACTCCTTTAAACAAACAAACAACAACAACAAACTCCCACAGATTCCAACTCATAGTGATCCCCTTTGTGTTTCCGAGGCGGTAAATCTTTAGGGAAGTAGATTACCCAGTCTTCCTTCTGCAGAGCAGCTGGTGGGTTTGAACCACCAACCTTCTGATTAGCAGTCAAACACCTTAAGCACTATGCCACCAAAGCTCCAGGGCTCCTTTAAAAAACAAACAAAACTCATTGCTGTAGAGTAAGATCTGACTCATAGAGACCCTTCCTTGGGTTTCTGAGGCAGTTTCACTACAGAAGTAGATTGCCCCATCTTCCTTCCGAGGAGTGGCTGGTGGGTTTAAATCTCCAGCCTTCTGGTTAGCAATCAAACGCCTTAGGCACTAGGCCAAACCCCCACCAAAAAAAAAAAAAAAACTACTGCAGTTGAGTGGCTTTCGACTCATAGAGACCCTATAGGACAGAGGAGAACTGACCCATGAAGTTTCTAAGGCTGTAAGCTTTACAGAAGCAGACTGCCAAAGTTTTGTTCCTGCAGAGCAGCTAGTGGTTTCAAACTACTTGGTTAGCAGTGGAGCATTTTAACCACTGCACCACCAGTAACTGTGAAGTAGAAAGGCATACGTTTTTCTTTAAAGTTTTATTTTGTAAATGAGGAAATTAATGCTCTGGTCTAGCTAAAGAAATGGGAAGTTTTGAAACCGGAATTAAAATTCAGACCTTTTACACTACAGCATGTTCTATTTTTTTTTTCCCACACATTTTCAAGATGAGAAAAATAGGCTGAAAGTTAGTGACTTTCCTGAGGGCATCTAAGTTAACTAGAACAGCAGATAAAACTGAAGTAAATATGAATGATAGTTATAAGGTTGTTGCTGTTGTTATGTGCCATCGGACCCGACTCATAGCGACCCCTCCTTGGGTTTCTGAGGCAGTATCACTATGGAAGTAAATTGCCCAACCAAGATTGCCCAACCGTCCTTCTGAGAAGTGGCTGGTGGGTTTGAGCCGCTAGACTTCTGGTTAGCAGTCAAGTGCCTTAGGCACTACACTAAGAATCTCTGGTCAAATGCCTAAGACATTTGACAGCTAACCAGAAGTTTGGCGGTTCAAACCCACCAGCTGCTCAGGGGAAGTAAGATAGGAAAATCTACTTCCCTAAAGATTTACCACCTAGGAAACCCAATGAGGGTTGCTATGAGCCGGAACTGACTTGATGGCCAAGGAGGGGTCGCTATGAGTCGGGTCCGATGGCACATAACAACAGCAACAACCTTATAACTATCATTCATTTATTTTAAATATTAAATTTAAAAAATATTAAATATTTTTTAATATTTTTCTAAAAACATGATTTGACTATTATGAAATTCAAGTAATAAGTTAAAGGTCAAAGATAAAGGCAATAAATCACCCAAAATCCTCCTTTCCAGACATAACCAGTTAACATGAAATAAGCATTACTCCAGACAGCTATCTAAATTTTTGCATATATAGAGATGGATGGATGGCTAGATATATAAATGAAAATAAATAATTTTATAAGGATGTGATCATATTATAAAAACTTTTTAAATAATAATATAAAATTTAATTATGACAAATGTTTCCTCATCAAAAGGAATAAATAGTTCCCAAAAAGAGCCCTCTAAAGTTAAGGACAAAAATATAACAAAAGCATTAAGGAGTTGGAGCCATTGTATTTTATTTTAACTACATGTTTCAATTTAAATAGCATATTATGAAACATGGCAGATTTACCAGTCACACACCTCCTTTAATCTCTTATTTTCCCATCTCCTGATTATTGTTTCTATTGCTATTTACTATGGAAAGATTCACAACACTTATATTATGTTCTGCAATACCAGTCTTCCAAGTTGTATTGAAATAGATCCAATGGCTAGCACTTATTATTTGTGCCATCCCATGTCAATTTTCTGAGTCCTTTATTTTCATTCATCTTTTGGTCACTTGAATTTTATTGTTATTATTTGTTTTCAAAGAAGGATTGTTATTGTTGTTGTTATTTTTAGCTGCTGGGGAATTGGTTCCAACAAATAGTGACATACAACTGAACGAAACGTTGCTCAATCTTGCACCATCCACGCAGTCCTTGCTATGTTGGAGCCCATTGTTGCAGCCACCGTGTCAAAGAAAAATTAAGGGTATCATTTTCCTGTCTTAGAATATTTCCCGCCCCTCTTTAATCTCTAATAACAACTTGGCTGGCTGCAATAATGTTTGAACCCACTTTTCCTTAGAACTTGGTAGATATTACTTAACTGTCTTCAGGTATGGAACATAGCTATGGGTCAGGACAAGTCCAACCTGAGTGGCCGATATATGAAGGTAACTTTTTTGTTGTCTGGAAGCCAGAAATAATCTCCTCCTTTACACTCTAACCAGGGTTACACTGTCAATCATTCTGAATAATAACAATAATAAAATAAGCTAACATTTATTGATGCTCATTATGTGCCTGGCACTGTGCAAATATTTTAATTGAATTACTCATTTCTATTTCATTTGACATATAAGAAAATAAGACTTTGAAAGCTTGAGTAACTTGCCAAAAATTATTCTGAATAAGTTTTGTATTATCTAGTATGTTTTCCTAAATTCATACTTTTGGAATCTTTTATTCATCATATTTCTGAGTGGTTTTCCTATTCTATTTGATTCTCTACTTTAAGAATAGTAATTGTACTTCTTTTGGATTAATTATCTTTGTCAGTCAGTTAATGAAATTGTTGTGTATCTTATATACACCAGACAATGTTTTTGGAGTTGGATATATAAAGTGACGATATCATTGATTTCAAGAAACATGCATTCCAGTGTGTTTATGTGTGTACATGATGAGTGGATAGTGGAAAGACTATTAAAAATGAAATAAAAAAACTAATGAGTGGATAGTGGAAAGACTATACACCTAAATAAATACGTATAAGGAAGAGAATATAGGACAATTTGGTAGAGAATGACTTGGATATATATGGCTACTTTAGCTTGAGTGTGCAAGGCCTCTTCAGGTAGGTGATATCTGAATTGAGATCTGAAAAATAAGCATGTTTCCATGTGAACTTCTGAAAAAGAGAATTTCAAATCAAAATATAATATGTACAAAAATCTGAGTCTGTGATGAGATTAGTGAATTAAAGGAATAGAGGAAAAAAAAAGGCCAGTGTGCTTGAAACATAAATGGAGTGCTGTGGATTAAATTAGGAGCTCTGGTAGCATAGTGCCTAAGGCACTTGACTGCTAACCAGAAGGCTGGCAGTTCAAACCC
>NW_006921631.1:13873826-13887645 GCF_000298275.1 Orycteropus afer afer
GTATCACTATGGAAGTAGATTGCCCCATCTTCCTTCCGAGGAGTGGCTGGTGGGTTTGAACTGCCAGCCTTCTGGTTAGCAGTCAAGTGCCTTAAGACCCTATGTGCTATAGGGTCACTATGCATCAGCATTGACTCTACAGCAATAGGCTTGGCTTGATTTTGATATGACCCTTCTAATTTCTAATTACATGATTCTATCCTGAATTCAAGTAGCCCTGATGTCTCAGTGGTTAAAGCACTTGGCTGCTAACCTAAAAGTCACCAGTTCAAATCCACCACCAGCCACTCTCTGGGGAAAAGAAGTGATAGTATGCTTCCGTAAAGATTTACAGCTTTGGAAATGCTACAGGGGAGTTCTATTCTTTCCTGTAGGGTCACCATGAGTTTGATTTGACTCAGCAGCAATGGGTTTGATTGGGTTTTTATCCTGAGTTCAATCTCTTCCCACTTCTTGATAGTGCTCAGTTAGTATTATTAAAAAACTTATTTCATGTTATTATTCCCAGTTGAATGAGATTTATGCCTTTTGGAAAATTATTCAACCTTTTAAAGACTTTGTTTTCTTATATGTCAAATGAAATGTTGTTGTTGTTGTTGTATGCCATCAAGTCGGACCCAACTCATAGCAGTCCCTCCTTGGGTTTCCAAAGCAGTATCACTACGGAAGTAGATTGCCCCATCTTCCTTCTGAGGAGGGTAAAGTGGGAAAATTTCTGGTTCCATCTTTATTATTCTGATGCTCAAGTAAATCATCATAAGAGTACACTATAAAAACATAGATAAACATACACACAGAGACATACAAACATCAGATATGCAAGAAATACTTGATGAATGACCAAATGGTTGTATGAATGACTGTTGATAGAAATGGATCTGTGCAAAGTAAAAATGATATACTAATTCATGACAGAAACCAAGGCATTCACTCTGACCATGTCACCCTCTAATGCAAATCATGAAGTTTGAAGTTAAGAGTTCACAGGCACATGCAGAAGCAGATACCAAAACCACATGATGATGCAAAGTTATGTTTATTTATATATATCATTGACACTGTTGATGTACACCTGTATGGTCATTAACTGTAACACCCCAAGATGGCTCTCAGTCTCCATCTTGTGTAGCCAAGCTTGTAAGAACTATAAGCCATTTCTCCTATCTCCCCTCATCACGTATTCCCCTGCTCCCTCTGTCATGTATTAACCACCTTCCCTGTAACATATTAACCCATCCTTAGAATAGTTTTAAGCCACAAAGCTTGCTAATGGCAGTGTCTTATTGGTGCATACATAAGCAGTGGTCATAGGGCACTGCCTGGGCCCCATCCCAATCAAGACCTGATGCCACCAAGTCTGAAACCAGTCATGTAGCCTTCCATTCCCAGTCACATAGTCCCCATCCCCAATTCCTCAAACTCAGGTATAAGTATTCTTGTGGGAGGGGGTTAACAGTCCTCTTGGATCCACTCTGGCTTGCTGCCACTGGGCACTGAATTGCTAGCAACATTTGTAAGCCTGCTTTCTTTACCTTTTTAACCCTCTCTTTCCCTATTCTTTTTGTTTCTCTTCTGAATTAACATTCATGTCTCTGACTACACCTTCTGGGAAGTTTTTTGGACTTCTGCTACCTACTCAGGAGGAAGTTTTAACCTCATTGGAAAATTCATGTAACAACACCCAAGGGAGGAATCAGGAACAACATGATTGAAAATAAATATGAGGTTGAAGAGAAAACGATTAATTTTACCACATGAAAGAAAGAAGTTTGCTCTGGATAGGTTGTCACACTGACCTGGCAGTAGCCTGTATTTAGATGGTGGAAATAACATAGTAAATGCAATCATTTAGGGTAAAAATGAAAACAGTGATTATTTACACATTGCAAATCCAATATAGTCATATTCAGCCTCTTCTAAGCAATTTTAAATAAAATTCATTTATTCACACACACATGCGCACATGTGCATTTTGTGCTACCAAACTGAAATAGAAAACAACAGAGCTGTAATTGGGCAGCTTGTTGTTCTATGGATAGTGATACAGGCCAGATGTGGAGGAACCAGGATTTGAAACTGGGAAATCCTAGAGGGTAAAGCAGAAAGAGAAATTCCACTATGGACCATAGAAAGCTTTCAGCCAGTAGAATATCTGCAGAGTACCGGGCAAGATCAGGTGAATCCAGACAAACAGCATCCAGAAAAGGCAGCAAGAAGCACCTGAAATATGGAGACAGATGGAGGATGGAAGGTGATGAATAAGGAGATGTGAAGCAGTATGGAAGTTGGGAACTAGAAGTAGGGGGATGAGAGTGGGAGAATGGAGAGAGAGAATAGGGAGAAGTTAGTATAAGCTTGGGTATCTTCTGGGAGTTCAGGCGGGAGGATCCTGGCTTCTTTCCTGGACTGAGAGAGATAACTTTTCTTTATCTACCCCATCCTATTTGTCTGTTTTTCAAAGTGTTTACTCATCAACCAGTTATTGTTCTCATTTTATACTCTTCTTGATATTTTCAACTCCTTTCATAACTTTAATTCATATAGACCTATATGGCAATTGCTTCTTCTTGTTGTTCTTAGGTGGCATCCAGTCAGTTACAAATCTGTAATTTCCATTCAGACATACCTCCTGGGCAGCAGACCCACCTAACAGGGCACTAAATATCTTCGCTGAAATGCCCTGCTGTGCAAAACCTAGGGTTTGTGGTGCTGAAGAATTGTGCTTCTCTTCATTTTCTTCCTGCATTTTCTGTTGGTTTTGGCCACGACTATCCACCTTATTGCTCAAGGTTTGTCTTCTTTATCTACTTTATCTCTTTAACATTCTGGCTTCCTACATGTCAGCTAGGTCACTTTATCCCCTGAGACATTTATATTATAACACTTTATGCCTTAGCCTGCGATTAGTCATTTATATGTTTTTCTCCATCACCAGTCTATGAATTACCCAAAAGTAAATACACGTGTAGAATGCACTTATAAGTGATTACTGAATACATCCCCAAATTTTACTGGAGGCTTATATGGCTCAGGTATGGAAACTTGAGACTGAGTTGACCTAAATGTTCTTGATGAAGAAAGGTTAGGTTTGCAGGATAATTTTCCTACTGTCATTCTTTTTATCTACTTGATAAAAGATAACAAGACTGTGAAACTTGTTTCCCTGAGCTCAGTCCTTTGCCAGAACCCAAGCACCTACAAGCAATTAGAGTAACAGCACTACATTTGGTGCATGATAGCCCCAGGGTCAAGAAATCTGGCTCCATCTAAAATCCTGAAGAACACAAAATGCTCTTGCAAGAACTCACGGAGGAGTGATCCCATGAATGTCCTGCTAATCCAGAGATCCTTGAGTTGAAAAGGACATAGATCTATGACCTATTTATGGAATGGTAGTGTCCTTAAAGATACATTTAACTGAATAAGCATAAAAGTTGGTAGTTCATTTGTATTCCTGTTAACATGCACATTTGTTATTTGACTCAAGCTATATAAACTTTCTTTTGTCCCAGTAAAAGAAATACACTATCTAATAAAAGAATTAATCCAACAGAGAGACTCCATTGTGGACCATGGAAGCCAGTTCAGCCAGAGGGATAGCTGGAGAATATGAGGCAAGTTCACCACCTAATAAAAGAATTAAGTACTGAAATTTGTGATTGGGATGTGGTTGTGCACATTATGTAATCCAGTATTTCTTGTCATTGGGTTTACTCTTTCCAATAAGTGCAAGACCAGGATCAGCATAATGGAACACTTGAAACTAGTACAGATCTTCTATCAGCTAAAAGCAGAGATATGGAAATGTTGAGAGAGATGCTTATCTGCTTCACAATGTGTGTATCCTAGAAGAGCTTTCATTGAAATGAAAGAATACATATTGCAAATAGGAGACATTCTGTGAGGTCTAATGTAAAGCTCTCAAATCTAAGAACTGGGTTTCTTAAAATTGAGAGAGACTTTAAAAAGTCACTTCCAGTTTTTGAGGAGTCCCTGAGTGGCACAAACAGTTAAGCTTGGTGGTTTGAACCCATCCAGGGGCATTTTGAAGACAGACCTGGAGAAAACCCTACAAAGCAGTTCTATGAGCACACATAGGATCTTCGTGAATCATAATTGATTCCATAGCAACTACAACAGCAACAAAGTATATTGAAAACTGAAGCGAGATTATAAATTTTGTGATAAATTTCTATTTAATATTTCAAATATTTCAACACAAAACATAAGATCTCTGTACATAGTGTGAGGCCTGAGTCCTAAGGAATGTGAGGCCTGAGTCCTAATGCCCTCCAGGTAATTCTTTAACCAGAAATCTTTAGTGCCAGGGATTCCAGCATGTCCCCCATGCCTCAGGGCTTTATCTCCCCTCCAGGTAGTTATTCTGTTATTCTCTAACCAGGAGTTTTAATGCCAGGGATTCCAGCACATCCCCCATGCCTCAGGGCTTTACCGCAAACCCCCTTCCCTCCTTCTCTACCCCCTAGCAACAAGCAATCATTTATACCCCTTTGCCTTGGTGTTACTCCACCCTATATTTTTCCTATAAAAATGTAATAGTAGGAGAGCATGGGGTCTTTGGCCCAAACCACTGCATTGGTGTAAGCTGAGACCCTAGCTCGAGCTAGCTAATAAACTTTCCTTTTGCTTTTGCATTATCGTGTCAGTGGTAGCTTCCTCGCACCGACACTCCTTTCAGGACCTGAGTCCAACAATAGAACTTCATTTGATCATATACTTTGTGAACTGGAATTGAGGGGAAATGGTCCTTCTCCCTCTTTCACAGTTCACTGCATATCAGGCCAAAAACAAAAAGAAGAGGAAAGAAAGATCAACAATTAAAACAAAAACAAAACAAAAGCACTAAATATATTGAGTGAAATAACTCAGTCAGAAAGGGACAAACGTTGTGTGATCCTAGGGTATGCAGATACTTAAAGACCAGGGATGAGCAGGAGGGAGGCAGAAAGGGGGACTCACTGCTTAGAGGATACTGAGCTTCTGTTAAAGGGATGAAAAAATTGGAAATGGATAATGGTAATGATTGCACATGATAAACATAATTAATGGTATTAAATTATATACATGAAGAATGTTGAAATAGCAAATGGTATTTTACATATATATTCACCACACACACACACACATAAAAACTTAACTCTAGACACATAGTCACATTGGTAAAAACTAAAAATAAAGAGAAATTTTTGAGAGTAGCTATAAGAAAAAAAAAAAACATTTTATAATGAGAACAAGGATAAGAATCATAATAGATGTCTCATCCACAACTCAGTAAGCTAGAAGCAATGCAGTGACATCTTTAAAGAGATAAAAGAAAAATGCTGTCAACCTATAATTCTATATTCAGTGAAAAATGTCTTTTTTAAATAAAGGCAAAATATAGTCTTAAAAAATAATAAAACTGAGAGGACTGTTGCCCACAGTCCTGTAATACAAAAAATGTTATAGGAAATTCTTCAAAGTATTATACCACTAAGAAACTCAGATTTAGTGAAGAAAGGAAGAACATTGTTGTTGTTGTTGTTGTTAAGTGCCGTCGAGTCGTTTCCGACTCATAGCGACCCCATGCACAGCAGAACGAAACACTGCCCGATCCCGCACCAGCCCCACAATCCCTGCTATACTCGAGCCCATCATCGCAGCCACTGTATCAATCCATCTCGTTGAAGGCCTCCCCCTCTTTCGTCGACCCTCCACCCTACCAAGCATGACATCCTTCTCCAGGGAATGGTCCCTTCTTACAACATGACCAAAATAGGTGAGACGAAGTCTGGCCATTCTTGCTTCCAAGGAGCATTCTGGCTGCACTTCCTCCAGGACAGATCTGTTAGTTCTTTTAGCAGTCCACGGTACTTTCAGCATTCTTCGCCAGCACCACAACTCAAAAGCATCAACTCTTCTTCGGTCTTCCCTATTCATTGTCCAGCTCTCACATGCATACAAGGTGATTGGAAATATCATGGCTTGTGTCAGGCGCACCTTAGTCCTCAAGGAGATATCCTTGCTCCTCAGCACTTGAAACAGTTCCTTCGCAGTTGACTTTCCCAATGCTACACGACGTCTAATGTCCTGACTGCTGCTTCCGTTGGCATCGATTGTAGAACCAAGCAATGTGAATTCCTTGACAACCTCAATCTTCTCTCCATTGATTGTGATGCTGCTCATTGGTCCAGTTGTGAGGATTTTTGTTTTCTTTATGTTGAGATGTAATCCATACTGCAGACTGTATTCTTCAACCTTCATCAGTAGGTGCCTTAAGTCATCCTCACTTTCAGCAAGCAAAGTTGTATCGTCTGCATATCTCAGGTTGTTAATGATTCTTCCTCCAATCCTGGAAGAACATTAGAAATGATAAAAATTAAGGTAAATATAAAATAAAATTTTCTTATTTTAATAGCTCTAAAATATAATTAACCATCTGAAATGATATTAGGATAATGTATTCTGGAGTTTCTGACATGTAAAAATAAAACCTGTGGCAATAATACTGCAAAAAATGGAAGAAGTTGTAAGTATACAGAGGTAAAGTGCTTATACTACATGGGAAATGGTACAAAGACTTCAACATAACTATGAATCAGCTTAGTTGCTGTTATGATTGAAGTGATCTGCCCCTTTGCTGTCTAGCAAAGGGTAAAATAACATCATCCTGAACCTCTACAATTTTTCCTACATAATATTTGATGCTTTAGAAATTATAAATACAAGAAAAAAAGAAAGAAAGAAAACAGATCCAAATGTAGAAAGAGACTATAAAAACAGACTTGTATGTGACCCAGATATTGAAGGTATCAAACACAGACTTCAAAAAAACTATGAATAAAATAAATAAATAACTATGAATAATGTGATGTTAAAATACTTAACAAGAGGAAGAATATTACCAAAGAATTGGAATCTCAAAAAGAACGAGAATCATGGAAATTCTGGACTCAGAAGTTTTGATAAAGCTGAAGTGAGAACTGTGGATTGGAAGATATGGTGGTCAACAATTTGTAGGCTGTAGCATAGAGAGAAGAAAAGGATACAGAAAATAGATTAATATAAATTACATCAAAAAGTTCTAACATAAAAGAAATTCAAGTCCCAAAAAGGGAGATTCTGAATCAATAATAACTCTTTTCCAAAACTAATGAATTATATCAACCTTCAGATTCAATATAAAACTAAACTTGGGAAAATCATAATAATCATCTCTGATGAGAACCAGAGATAAAATACAAATCCAAAGCAACTAGGTGAAAGAACTCATTGACTTTAGTATGGTTTTACAATAGAAACAAAGATAGCGTTACTTCTTTGCCAATTCAGATGCCTTTTACCTCTCGTCTTATTGACCTGGCTAGGACTTCCAATACAATGTTGAGTAGAAGTGGTGATAGAGGGCATCCTTGTCTGATTCCCATTTGCAAGGGGAATGCTTTGAGTCTTTCTCTGTTAACAATAATGTTGGCTGTTGGCTTTGCATATATGTCCCTTATTATGGTGAGGATTTTCCTTTCAATCCCTATTTTGCTGAGAGTTTTAAACAGGGATGGGTGTTGGATTTTGTCAAATGCCTTTTATACATCACTTGGTATGATCATATTTTTATGTGGTGGATTACATTGATTATTATTCTGATGTTGAACCATCCTTGTTTTATTTATTTTTGGCAGGACAGTAATTCTGACCCCTTTTATTCCATCTTGGTTAAAATAAAATTTCTGACTTCTCACTGATTTTTCAATGTTTGTTCTATCATATCTGTGCAAGATATTAAAGTCTTCCATTATAAACTTGGATTTTCTAATTCCCTTATTAATTCTACCAATTTCATTATAAATTTCGTTTATCTAAATCAAATAAAACCCATGGCCATTGAGTTGGTTACAACTCCTAGGAACCCCATAAGATGGAGTAGAACTGCCCCATAGGGTTTCCAAGTCTTTAAATCTCTGGGGAAGCAAACCCTCATCTTTCTTTCTTTGAGTGGCTGGTGGGTTTGAACCACTGACTTTTTGGTTAGTACTGGAAAGCTTTAACCACTGTGCTACCAGAGTGCCTTAATTTTCATTTATAGGTAAATACATATAACCTATTGTTTTAGACAATTTCTTAAATTTTCACTTATAGCTATATCTATATATCCATATCGATATCTATATCTATCTATAATACTCATTGTTTTAGATGGGAGCTCTTGTGGCACAGTAGTTAAAGCTTCCAGCTGCTAACCAAAAGGTCAGCAGTTCAAACCCACCAGGCACTCTGGGAGAAAGATGAGGCACTCTGCTTCCCTAAAGATTTATAGGCTTGGAAACCCTAAAGAAGTTGCTATGAGTACAAATTTATTTTGTAAATGTCCATTATTTTCCATCTAAAACAATGACTTCAACATCGCAACACTAAAAAGACAAACAAACTAATTCAAAAATGGGCAAAGGAAATGAATAGACAGTTCACTAAAGAGGATTTACAGACAGCCAACAAACACATGAGGAAATGTTCATGATCATTAGCCATTAGAAAGATGAAAATCAAAACAACAATGAGATATCATCTCACCCCAGCAACAGTAGCAAAGTTCAACAAGACAGAAAATATCAAATGCTGGTGAGACTGCAAAGAGATTAGAACTCTCATACACTGCTGGTAGGACTGAAAATTGGTACAACCATTGTGGAAAATGGTATGGCATTTCCTTAAAAAACTGAAAATAGAAATACCATTTGATCCAGCAATTCCATTACTATGAATATATTCCAAAGAGGTAAGAGACAGGACACAAACAGACATATGCACTCCCATGTTCATTGCAGCACAATTCACTACAGCAAAGAAATGGAAACAGCCTAAATGCCCATCTGCTTGCTGAAAGTGAGGATGACTTAAGGCACCTACTGATGAAGGTTGAAGAATACAGTCTGCAGTATGGATTACGTCTCAATATAAAGAAAACAAAAATCCTCACAACTGGACCAATGAGCAGCATCACAATAAATGGAGAGAAGATTGAGGTTGTCAAGGAATTCACGTTGCTTGGTTCTACAATTGATGCCAATGGAAGCAGCAGTCAGGACATTAGATGACGTGTAGCATTGGGAAAGTCAACTGCAAAGGAACTGTATCAAGTGCTGAGGAGCAAGGATATCTCCTTGAGGACTAAGGTAGCCTGACACAAACCATGATATTTCCAATCGCCTCATATGCATGTGAGAGCTGGACAATGAATAAGGAAGACCGAACAAGAGTTGATGCTTTTGAGTTGTGGTGCTGGCGGAGAATGCTGAAAGTACCATGGACTGCTAAAAGAACTAACAGATCTGTTCTGGAGGAAGTGCAGCCAGAATGCTCCTTGGAAGCAAGAATGGCCAGACTTCATCTCACCTATTTTGGTCATGTTGTAAGAAGGGACCATTCCCTGGAGAAGGATGTCATGCTTGGTAGGGTGGAGGGTCAATGAAAGAGGAGGAGGCCTTCAATGAGATGGATTGACATGGTGGCTGCAAAGATGGGCTCAAGTATAGCAGGGATTGTGGGGCTGGTGCGGGATCGGGCAGTGTTTCATTCTGCTGTACATGGGGTCGCTATGAGTCAGAAATGACTCAACGGCACATAACAACAACAAATGCCCATCAACAGATGATGGGCATGGTACATTCACTCAATGGAATAGTATGCAACATTAAAGAACAATGAAGAATACATGAATCATATCGCAATGTGGATGGATTTAGAGGACATTATGTTGAGGGAGCTCTGGTGGCATAGTGCCTAAGGCATTTGACTGCTAACCAGGTCAAACCCACCAGCCACTCCTCAGAAGGAAAATTGGGCAATCTACTTCCATAGTGATACTGCCTCAGAAACCCAAGGAGGGGTCGCTATGAGTCATATCCGACTCAAGGGCAATGAGTTTGGTTTGATTTATGCTGAGTGAAATAAATCAATTACAGAAGGACAAATATGTATGAACCCACTATTGTAAACAGTCAAGGAAAGGACCAGAAGGAAGGGGAGGGATAATCTCAGACTATTTGGGGTCACATGTTGATTAGGGTGAGGGAGGAACAGTATGGAAAGAGTCTGTGACCAGCATAGTAACATTTGGGAAAAGAAAGACACTGAAATATACAAAAGATGTAGACAACAGAGGCAAATACTATTACAGGCACAATACTGCAGTATCACTACCACCAAATACCAGGCTACAGATCAATGCATGGACAGGTGAGAAGAGCAGGTGAGGGTAGGCAAACAGGAATACACTGTAGAACAAGGATGGAGTTGGCTGAAAATAATCTCACACATGCACTTATGCTACAAAATTAGCCACATACATTACAGAAGCAACAGGAGACAGGGTAGGAGTAACTTCACAGAGAAAACCAAACATCTTGTGAGAGAGAACCAACAGGCCTGGGGACTTGGGACCATAGTCTCAGGGGACATCAGGCTCAATTGGCACACATACTCATAGAAATTTTGTTCTACAATCTACTTTGGTGAGTAGCAACTGGGTTCTTAAAAGCTTTCAAGCAGCCATCTAAGATGCAGCTATTGGTCTCCTCTCAGATGGAGCAAAGAAGCATGAAGGAAATCAAAGTCATCTGGAAACAATTAGTCCAAAGATAAGATAGACCATGAGAACCTCACCCTCCATGATTCAAGACCAGAAGAACCAGATGGGACCCAGCTACCAATGTCAATCACTCAGAAAGGGATCAAACCTGGAGATCCTGGATAGAGTGGCAGGAAAATGTGGAACAAAATTAAAAAAACACAAAAATGACCAGAATTACTGGTCAGATAGAGACTGGTGGAACCCCTGAGACTATGGCACCAGGTTACCCTTTGAGGCTGGAAATGGACTTACATGGATGGCTCTCAGTCCAATAGTAGAAGGACCTATCCCAGGTCGATGCACCCACCTACTCTGGGGAGATACACCCCTTGGATCAAACAGCATGACACACCAGAGGGGTAGCATTCACACAGAGGGAAGGCTGGACAGACAGGAATGTATGGATGAGAAGGGCATGGGGGGGGTGGCCCCAGGGAGAAGAGGAGAGGACAGTTTCTTATGTCTGAGGATGGTAATTGGGGCCATAAAAACCAGATGTCCATGAACTGTTGAATGTAAAACAAGTTTGCTATGTAAATTTGCACCCAAAGCACAATAAAAAATAATAAAGACATAAAATTTTTAAAAAAGGAAAACACAAATAAAAAATATATAAAACAGTGATTTTTAAGACCCTCACTATCTGGTAACAAAGAACAGTGACCCCTGAGGGACAGGAAAAGAATAAGAGCAATTTGTAATGATTATTACAAATTACTCCTTGAGGAGTGTTTACAGGAGAAATAGACAAATCCACAATTTTAGTTGGAGATTTCAGTATCCCTCTTTCAATATCTGATAAAAGAAAAGTTGATAGAAAATCAGTAATAGTATGTTGTTGTTGTTGTTTGCCATTGAGTCGGACCCGACTCATAGCGACCCGTCCTTGGGTTTCCGAGGCAGTATCACTATGGAAGTAGATTGCCCAACCTTCCTTCTGAGGAGTGGCTGGTGTGTTTGAACTGCCTGCCTTCTGGTTAGCAGTCAGGTGCCTTAGGCACTATGCTACGAGAGCTCCTTAGTAATAGTATAGAAGACTTGAAAAACATTATAAACTAACTTAATCTAATTGACATTTTGCTCAACAACTATAGAATGTACCTTCTCTTAAAGGCACATGGAAATTTACCAAGATAGACCTATTTGGGACCATAAAACAAGGATCAATGAATTTAAAAGAATTCAAGTCATAAAAATATGTCATTTAACCACAATAAGGAGCCATGGTGGCTCAAAAATTAAGTGCTTCACTGCTAATCTTAAAGTTGCTGGTTCAGTGTGAGAAAAAAAACCTAGCAATCACGTCCCATAAAGACTTAAGCCATGGAAGCCCTATGGGACAGTTCCACTCTGTCTCTATGAGTTGGAATCAACTTGACTACACCCAAAAGCAACACTGTAACTCCAATAGCTTTAAATTAGAAATCAAGAACTGAAAAATCCTCCAAATATTTGGAAATTAAAAAACACTCTCCCTAAAAAATCCATAAGTCAAAAATTAAGTCAAAAGAACAGTAGAATGCATATTAAACTGGGAGAAAATAAAACATATCCAAAATTTGTGGTATGGACCTAAAGCGGCACTGAGAAAAAAAAATTTACAGATGTCAGATACTAAGTCAATGACCTAAATTTTCTTCTTAAAACACTAGCAAATTAAATATAAAGTAAGCAAAAGAAAGAAAATAATAACAATAAAGCTACTGAGTTTAACAATGTTTCAAGATGTAAAGTCAATATGCAAAAATCAATTGTTCTATTTACTAGCAAGAAACAATAGGGAATTGCAATTTTGCAAATTCAGTACTGTTAGATATTAATGTTCCCAAGGTAATCTATAGATTTACCCTCATCTTGATCAAAATCTCAAGAGGCTTCTTTGTAGAAATTGACATGGTGATTCTAAAGTTCACATAGAAATGCAGAGGACCTAGATTAGCCAAAAGCGCTTGGAGAAAGAATAGTAAATTTGGAGAACAAACACTACCTGACATCAAAATTTACCATCAAGCTACAATAATTATAACATTATAGCACTGGTATAATATAGACAAATAGATCAATGAAAGAGAATAAAGAGTCCAGATATACCCACCCATATATGTCCAACTGTTTTTTTAAAAAGATAATATTTTATTTTGTTTTTGGTAAAAATTTGCATAGCAAATTAGGTTTCCATGTAACAATTTATATACATATTGTTCAGTGACATTGGTTACATTTTTGTGTAATGTGTCAATATTATTATTATTTCCATTCTAGTTGTTCCATTTCCATTGATCTAGCTTCCCTGCCCCCCCCCCTTATCTTCTCATCTTTTTTTTAAACATTGACCATTTGGTCTCATATAGATGATTTTTCAAAAGCTCTCGGTACTCACTGATGCTATTGTTTATTTTATGATCCAGTCTGTTATTTAGCTGCAAGGTGACCTCTGGCAGTGGTTTCAGTTCCAAGTTTAAAGGATATCACAGAGCAACAGTCTCAGGGGTTCCTCTAGTCTCTACTAGTCCAGCAAGTCTGGCCTTTTTTAAAGAATTTTACTTTTGTTCTACATTTCTCTCCCATTCTATTTGGGAATATAAACTGATTTTTGAGGAAGATGTGTTGATAATTCAATAGAGAAAAGGTAGTCTGTAAAACAAGTGGTGATAAAACAATTGAATATCTGCATGGGAATAATGAAGTTGGATCCATACTTTGCACTAGATAAAACAACAAACTTAAAAAGGAGTATAAGCCTAAATTTAAACCTAAAAAATATAGATTTCTAGGAAATCCTTTTAGACCTAGAGTTTGACAAACATGTCTTTGATATGACACCAAAAAATGTCCAATAAAGGAAAAAAATGCAATAAATCAGACATCATCAAAATGAAAAACTTTTCTCTTCCAGAGACCCTGATAAGAGAATAAAAAGACAAGCCCTAGACAGGGAGGACACACTTGCAAATCACATATCAGATAAAGGACTTTTTCTCAGAATATGTAATAAACTTCCAAGGCTCAATAAAAAGGAACCAAAGACAATGATAAAAAAGAAAAACTGGGTCAAAGATTTGGACAGACACTTTACTAAAGAATATATTCAGATAGAATAAAGCATATGAAAAGATACCCAACATCACTATTTACTAAAAAAAAAAAAAAAAAAAAAAAAAAGGACATAGTACTATAAACTTGTAAGAATGG
>NW_006921631.1:13887745-13890266 GCF_000298275.1 Orycteropus afer afer
AAAGATTTGGACAGACACTTTACTAAAGAATATAATCAGATAGAATAAAATTTAAAAGCAGATACCCAACATAAAAATTTACTAAAAAAAAAGCAAAATAATACCAAAAGGACATAGTACTATAAACTTGTAAGAATGGCTAAAATTAGAAGGATTTACCATGTCAAGTATAGGTGAGGATATGGAGCAGCTAGAATTCTCATGCACTACTGTTGAGAATGTAAAATGGCACAACCTTTTAGAGGAGAGTTTGATAATTTATTAAACATTTTAATATATACCTATCATTTGATCCAGTCATTCCACTCCTAGGTATTTAGGCAAGAAATATGAAAGGATATGTCTATACATACCTATGAACATGAATGGTCATTGCAAATTTATTTGTAATAAACAAAATCTGGGGGGAAAGTAAATATCTATTAATAGATAGTAAGTATCTGTTATAGATTGAATTATGTCCCCACAAACTCTATGTCAATTTGCTGGGCCATGATTGTCAGTATTATACAATTATCTTTCACTTTATGATCTGATGTAACTATCCTATGTGTGTTAAATCCTCACCTCTATTATGTTAAAGAGGCTGGTTAGAGGTAGTTATAATTTTGAGGCAGGATGCAATCTACAGGATTAGGTTGAATTTTGAGTCAATCATTTTTGAGATATAAAGGGGATTAAACAAGGGATATATAATCTGACATATAATCAGAGGGACCTCCTATTACCAAGAAAGAAGAGCCCTGAGAGGAGCTTGTCCTTTGGACCCAAGGTCCTTGTGCTGAGAACCTTCTGGACCTAGGGGAAAATTGACAAGGACCTTTACTCAGAGCCAACAAAGAAAGAAAGTCTTCCCCTGCAGCTGGAGCCATGAATTCAGACTTCTAGCCTCCTAAGCTGTGAGAGAATACATTTGTTTGTTAAAACCATCCACTTGTATTTCTGTATAGCAGCACTATATAACTAAGACATACATGAATGACTGGATAAACTGTGATATGTCCATTCCATGGAATATTACTCAGTAATAAAAAGAATGAACTACTGATACATGCAATTACATAAGTGAATCCCAAGAAAAGTATGCTGAGTGAAAGATGCCAGGCAAAGAAGAGTATGTATACTGTATGATTCCCTTTATATAAAATTCTAAAAAATGCAAATAATAGAAAATAAATCAGTATTATCTCATTGACAGATTAAGCAACATGTTTCTTAATAAAACCTGGATCAAAGCAGAAATTACAATATACATTGTTGTTGTTGTTATGTGCTGTCGAGTTGGACCCGACTCATAGTGACCCCTCCTTGGGTTTCCGAGGCAGTATCACTAGGGAAGTAGATTGCCCCATCTTCCTTCTGAGGAGTCGCTGGTGGGTTTGAACCGCCAGCCTTCTGGTTAGCAGTCAAGTGCCTTAGCCACTATGCTACCAGAGCTCTTCCTAGTTAAAGCTTAGAGGAAATTAATATTTTAAAAATAAAAAGTTGAAAACTAATTATTAGATATGTATTTCAACAAAACTGATGAAGAACCACAACTTAAACTCAAGGAAATTAGATGCAAAATAATTGTTCAGGTAAGATCAGAAAAACAAACATTCAATAGAAAAAATAAAAGAGCCAAAGCTAATTCTTAAAAAAAAAAAAAAAAAAAAAAACCCTCGTTAACTCAGAAAGAAAAACGGAAAGAGAGAGAAGGCAAAAATTACTAATATCAGGAATTAAAAATAAAGACAAATAATGGATAAATACATAACATATTGCCAGGTGGGAATGACTGCCATGAAGAAAATTAAATCTGAGAGAGCAGAGAGTAATAATGGGATCAAGCAGACAGTAATGAGCTATTTTATGTAGAGTAGCCAGGGAAGCCTTCCCTCTGAGGAAGGCCTGAAAATGAGAGATTAAAGCATATATACGCGGAGACAATTTTTTGCTAGAAAGCGCAGAAGTGCAAAGATTGTGAAGTAGGCAGAACTCAGCAGTGTGGGGAAATAGTGCAGTGTGGTGGGAGCTGAGAGGCAGAATTAAGTTGAAGTCTTGAGAAGTTAAATCTTGTAGGGCTACATAAACTCTTAAAAGGACCCAGAACTTTATTCTAAATATGATGTGAAGCCGTTTGGAGGTTTTTGAGTAGCAGTGAAGGGTTTATACTTCCAAAAGACACTGGGGAAAGCATATGGAAAATACATTACAGTAGAGGGGCAAAAGTGAACGAGTCAAGTTTAGTTCAGCTCCTCGAACAACTCTGTTATTGGTACAAACTCAGTCCGTGATTTGGGATTCTTTTCTTTTCCTATGTGAGTGAACGTGTTCTCCCTTTATAAAACAATGAAGTAATGTTGAGCTATTCCCTCAAATTGACATCAGAACAAACTTTACAGTAAACAAAGAATAGAGACCTAGGAAAAGAAAGACCTCAAAACCAACTCCTTCAACTTGTTGTTAGGTGCTGTGGAGTCGTTTCCGACTCATAGCGACCCCATGCACAGCAGAACGAAACACTGCCCGATCCGCGCCA
>NW_006921631.1:13890871-13906328 GCF_000298275.1 Orycteropus afer afer
CAACCTTCCTTCCGAGGAGTGGCTGGTGGGTTTGAACCGCCAGCCTTCTGGTTAGCAGTCAAGTGCCTTAGCCACTATGCTAGCAGAGCTCCCAAAGAAGAAATAGAATACTAAATTATGTATGTTCTGTAAAGATATTTATGCAAAAAATATTCACACATCTGAGTATACATTGAAGGATATAAGAGTAAAGTAACCTTTCAGGGTTTAGGTAGTAGGATTATGGTGTCGTTTTCTTAATATCATAAATGTTAATATTAACATATCAAAAGTAAAAATATAATTTAAATTGTTAATTTCTTAATCCACTTATCATACTAATTAGCACTAGGATTCAAATCAAGCATCTCCTCAATGTTCAATCATTTTAGATCTCCAAGGATATAAAACTACTTTTAATCTCAGCATTCACATAATTCATAATGTTAAGATTTTCCCCTGACTTCAGGGACCACACAGGGAAATCTAAAGGGCTTCAAGGGCTGCCTACTCTGTGGACTCTATAAATATTGGAGATCAAGTATCCAGAATGACATCAATATAAATCCACATCTGATTAGATGTGGCAGAGAGAGCAGCCAGTCACCTGGCTCAGAAAATCCAGCCAAAGTGGAGAGTCAACCCAGAAGCAAAACTTGCTTCATCTCTCTCCATATACCTCCACTGTTTCCTCTAACTTGTCCCTGATGGAGAGGGAGCTCTCAGAGAACAGAAGTACTCCTTTCCAGAGAACTCTCTGAGGACTGAATGGAGATCTTTCGGCCCTTCACTGAATATTCATGTACATTCCATGAATATTAGTATTTATGACAATTCCCTGAATATGTGTCTGCTGTGTGACTATGAACAAATCATAGAAATTAATTGTTTTCTTTGAGTTGCCACCCGGTAAATCAAATTTGTATGCTGCACGAAGAGCTGTTGGAAGCCAGGCTCTGATAGGAAGCCTTGTATAACCCACCATCTCCCTAAAGGGCATTTGGCTGTTGTAGTTGATAATGATGTATCTAAAATTTGAGTTGAGGAGAGCACAGTTAGCCTCATTTGACCACTACATTATCAGTTAATACTTCCTTGTATCAAAGATACAGGGAGACTGGAATGGTCACATTAAGACAAAGGGGAAAGAATCCAAAAGCTCTTCAAAGGATGAGGTTGCTGTTACTTTCACTGAGTTGGCTCCAACTCACAACAACTTTATGTATAACAGATCAAAACGTTGCCTGGTTCTGAGCCACCTCCACGATCTTTGATATGTTTGAGTCCAGTTATATAGCTATTGTGTCAAGCCATCTCATTTAGGGTTTGCCATATCTTTGCTGACTCTCTGCTTTAGCAAACATACTGTTTTTTTTAATGACTGATATTTCTTGATGATGTATCTAAAGTAAGCAAGATGAAGTCTCTCCAACTTTTCTTCTGAGGAGCATTCTGTTTGTATCTCTTCTAAGACTGATTTGTTATTTCTACCGGCAGTCTACGGTGTAGTCAATATGCTTCGCCAACACCACAATTTGAATTAATATGTCTTATTCTTTCTTCTTTTTTCATTGTTCATCTTTTCTTTTCTTTAAATTTTTATTATGACTTGGGTGAAAGTTACAGAGCAAATTTACTTTCCATACATCAGTTGACATACACTTTGTCTCATGACATTGACTACAATTTCCCACAATGCAACAGCTCCTCTCCCACTTCCTTCCCATAGTTATGTCTTCCATGTGTCCTTCCTTCTCATGCACTCCTGCCCCCTGAGCTGTCTCATACATACATAGCCCATGATTGATCTCTCCAAAGAGATTACATTACCTAATGTAAATGTTCAGCTCCTATGCCTGTCTTTGGTTTGGCTGGAAGCCACAGGAGTGGGTTAAATTCCAGACCTGAAGGGCAGCTAGGGGCCATCAGGTTCTATCAGACCAGCAAACCTAGTCCTTTTTTTTTTTTTTTTTGAGTTTTGTTCCACATTGTTCTCCCACTCTATCCAGGATCTCCTACATAGATCCCTCTCTAAGTGGTTGATAGTGGTAGCCGGGCACCATCTGGTTCTTCTGTACTCATAGTCATATAGGCTGAGGATCACATGGTGTACCAGTCACTTGGAGTAATTGTTTCCATGAATCTTTGATTTTCTTCATTCTTCTTTACTCTGGACAAGGAGAGGCCCATCACTGCATCTAGATGGCTGCTTGCAAGCTTTTAAGATCCCAGTCACTCCTCACCTAAGTAGGATGTGAAACAATGTTTTGGGTAGTATGTCAGGCCAATTGAGCTTGATGTCCCCTGTGACTATGGTCCTGAGCCCACGGGTCCAACTATTTACTCCCTCTTGGTAGTTGGCTGTGGCCAAGAATGACTACAACCTTGCAGCTCTACTATACACCTGGGAATTCTCACAGAACATACCAATACACTTGTAGAAACATTGTCTGCCAGTCCTATAATGGTCTTGGGCACTGTTCTTGTTACCTAGTGCTGCTCTGACAAGAAATATACCACAAATGGGATGGCCGTAACAAACAGGAGTTTATTCTTTCAGTTTGGAGACTTTAAGTCCAAGTTCAAAGTGCCAGGCTCTAGGGGCTGGGTGAAAGCCTCTCAAACTTGGTGTCCAGTTCTGCTTCCTGCTTCCGGCCCACTGGAGCTAAAGGCATTTCTTCACTCAGACAGCTGCTGGCTGCTGAGGCTGAGAACCCCCCAATGTTGACAAGTAAAAAGGCACAGTCTCGATGTTACCAAACCACAAGGCAGACCATTAACTTAAGTCCATTGTAAGTCCCAAAGTCAGCAGAACATAGCAGGCTGCTGAGCAATGACATGGCTACATGCAGGATCCAAGAGTGCCATAGGCTAGAGACTGTACCCAAAGGCTTCTCCTTATATACAGGAAGCAGATCACATACCCAAAAGCAGCTACCCAGCCACTTGTGGTAGATCCCACCATGGAGTTTATTGCCAGTCTCCTCATGGGGATTAACTACCACCAGCTGCCCAGCCACTCAACCAGGCCCAGCCAAGTTGACACACAAACCGAACTACCACAGACATCCCTAATAATTCAGCCTGTCCATTCATCTATCCACCCATATATCAATGTTAGCCTTCACTGTCAATGTAGTACTGTATGTGAAAAAGGGTTCGTCTTGGTTGTCTGTACCTTCATGCACTCTCTATATTTTTCTCTTCCTCAATGCCACCATGTTGATCACTCATATTTGGTATATTGCCCTTCTCTTCACCCGGATCAATACTTGTCTCTACCTATCTAACAGTGTTCCCTCCTCTCCCCTCCTACCTCTGGTGACCAACAAAATTTCTTTCCATGTATAAACCTTTTCTTGACTTTTTACAATAATAGACTAATACAATATTTGTCCTGAGATTGACTTATTTCACTCAACATAATGTCCTCAAATTCATCCATGTTATGCGGTGTTTTGCAATTCTATGTTATTCTTTAGCGTTGTGTTATATTCCATTGTGTATATGTACCATAGTTTGGGTATCCATTCTTCTGTTGATAGGCACCTAGGTTGTTTCCATCTTTTGGCTATTGTAAATAATGCTGTGATGCATATGGGTGTGTATATATTTGATTTTATCAGAAATTAATATTGCCACTCCTGCTCTTTTACTGTTGCCATTTGCTTGATATATCTTTTCCCAACCTTTTATTTTTAGACTATTTTGTCTTTGTCTCTAAGGTGTGTCTCTTGTAGGTGGCATATTGATGGATTCTGTTTTCTTACCCAGTCTGCAACTCTCCATCTCTTGAGTGGTGCATCTAATCCATTTTCATTCAGTGTAATTATCAACAAATATGAATTGGTTGCTGTCATTTTGTTATGTTTTTTTCATGGTGTTCCTGGTTTCTTTGTTCCATATAATTTTCTATGCTGAGCTCTTTATGTTTACGAATCGTGTGATCATTTTCCTTGTTGCTATCGTTTTAGTATTTGCTAAATATTTGTACTTGCCCTCTTTTTTATTGTGATGTGAAGATTTATTATTTTTCTTTGAGGTTACCCTATGATTTATAATCCCCCCCCAAGTTTAGAACAGCCCATTCTTTCTTGCAACTCTCTTGACTTCCTCACCATTTAGAAGTTCTATAACTGCACTATTTTTTCTCTGTTTTTGGTTTGTTGTTGTACTCCTTTGTCAACTGATGTCTCTGGTTCCCTGTTTACAATCTTGTAAGATTATTTTACTTTGGATACGTTCATAACTGTGTTGGTTTCTGGGCTATGCCATCTTATGTATTAATGGTTGGTTGTAGTTTGCTATTATTGGTTCTGTGTTCAAAGGACTCCCTTTAGTATCTCTTGTAAGGTTGTTCTGGTTTTAACAAATTCCCTGAATTTCTGCTAATCTGGCAAACTCCTAATTTCACCATCATATTTGAAGGACAATTTTGCTATATAATTGGTATATAATTCTTGATTGGAAATTTTTCTCATCCAGGGTTTTATGCATATTATCCCATTGCCCTCTCACTTGCATGGTTTCTGCTGAGAAATCAGAGGTTATTCTTATTGGTTGTCCTTTGTACGTAACTTTTCATTTTTCCTGTGCTGCTTGCAGGATTGTTTCTTTGTCTTTGGTTTAGGTGAGCTTTATGACGATATGTCTTGGTGGTTTTCTTTTGGGATCTATCTTGTTTGGAGTTCACTGGACTTCCTGAATGAATATATTCTCATCTTTCATCACATCAGGGAAGTTCTCTTCAAACAAATCTTGGACAATTTTCTCAGTGGTTTGCTTTTTGTCTTCCTGTTCAGAACTCCAACTACATTTAGATTATTCCTTTTGATGGTATCCCACATGAACCTTGGGCTTCTTCATTTTGTTTTGTTCTTTTTTCTGATTGATCCCTTTCCAAAGATGTATTCAGGTATTTATCTTCAACCTCATTAATTATGTCTTCCATTTATTCAATTTTATTCCTTGGCCCTCTCAACATGTTGTCTATTTCTGAAAATTTAGTATTAATCATCTGGGTTTCTATCAGTAGATTTTGTATCATTTCTAAATCATCATTTATTTTGTCATTTTGTTATTGTGTTTTCTTCTGAAAATTTTCTAGGGTTTTGTTTGTATTGTCTTTAATTTTATCAGTGCTTTCCTTGATCTGTCTCTTAATCCTTTGAAGATACCTAAATGTAATTCTTTTGAATTCCATATCAGGGAATTCAAATAATGCTTCTTCTTCAGGGATGTGTTCTGGGTCTATATCCTGCTCCCTTATTTCTGCCACTTTATCTTGCTTCTTTGTGTGGATTGTGATGGTCTGTTGTCTCCAAGACATTGTGATGTCGTTGTATTTAGATCTCTGTTAACTGTTTGTGAAAAGCAGTTAAGGGTTGGTCAGGCTCTTCTTGATGGTCATTTATCTTTGGCCAGTTGGTGGAGAAGAAAGTAGTGGCTCACTCAGTAAGCAGAGCTGCAGCAGGTGTAGGCACAGTTGCACTGGATGGGCATGGTTGCTGTCTCCCATTCAATTAGATTAAAACAATGATCAAAAAACATCAAAAAAGTAAAAGCAGGTGGACAAAAAAGGCACATTAACACACAGGAACAATCACCAAGAAAAGAGAAAAAAAAAAATATCTAGGAGGTAGCAATAAGAGAAAAGAGGTAGAGTAGGAGAATAATGAAGAAAACAATGGAAAAAATGCAAAAAGAAAAGCAAGGAATGAGGTTAACCACGAGAAAGAAAAAAATGGGAATCAGGAACAGGGAAGAGAGAAAAAGCTGAAAACTAGAACCTGGGAAGGGAAGAATAAAAATAATAATAAGAAGGACAAAAAGAAGTTAACAGTAATAGTAATAATTTTAAAACAGACAAAAACAAACAAATTAAAAGGAAAAAAAAAATCTGGGCAGGATGGGGCAGGGTACCCAGGGTCCATCAGAGCACACAGACTGGGATGGAATTCCTGGCAGCCCAGAAGGTAGGTGGGAGTGAGGGATGGCCATATCTCCATTCACTAAGAGGGAATAGGGTATAAGAGTAATAAGGGGAATATCTCACCTTTCCAGTTGTTCATGTCTGGAATGTCCTTGAGGTTCCCAATAAGTGAAGCCTATTCTTAGGTCCCTGTAATCTGAGAGAATGCTGTCGCTTTAAATATCCAAAACGGTCAAACCACTTGTAAACATTCAAAATGGCTACACCCTCTGGACAGGCAAAAGTCCACAGCTCAACCCATCTCCCTCTTTGCTGCTTCCCCTTTTATTCACCAGCCACCAGTGCAGTCCTCCATGCAGCCCCTGGCTAGCAGGGCCAATTTTCAGGTTAATTCTTAGGTCCTTACACTACTTGGCAATATCCAAGCTGTCCATGCCATCAGGATGGCTGACAGACCACCACTCCTTATGAATCTTTTTTTGGTGTTTTCATGGAGGTTATTCTACTAGTTGGAGTTTTGTCCACTTCTGTATCCTTCCTTTCAAGGCTCAGATCTCCAGGATTATCTTCTGTATCTGGTTTCCCTTTTCTTTGTTGAAGAGAGTGTGTGTAGTTTGTCTGCCTATTCTTACCCTGGTTCTCTCATCATTCAGCTTTTGAATAACTGTGAGGCAATTGAAAAGACCATGGAATATGGAGGAGTAAATACTGGAATGATGAAGAAGTACCTGGTCAGCTGCAGAAAAAAATGCCAAGCATTTTTTTCTCTCATTTCCTGGTCTCTGAGACTTTGCTCATGCTTCTCTCTCACCTAAAATGTCACCCACCTTCAACAATCACCTAAATCCCACCCTATTCAAAATCTAGGTTAAATCCAATGTTATCCAGGAGGTCCTTTCTGAGGGCTTTACTCTATACTGAACTTGTGCAATTTTACCAGAGTAGGACATATCAGTAGGAGGCCTCCTGATGACTTTCACAGAGCCTCACTGGGGTGGAGGAGTGGAGGGCCTGGGAGGTATCGTTGTTCAGTTGAGTAACCCAGACTAGCATCCAGTCTTCACCCTATTTTAGTCCAGAAACACAATTTTGCCAAAACTTTCAGAGAAATTCATGTTCAGGGGCACAGAGTCACACAGGATGGGAGAATTTCTCAATTTAAAATGAGAAACGTAACTGCCAAGGGATAAGTTCCTTAACTTTAAGAAAATATACATGGAAAGACAAAGTTGGTCACTAAGTATGGGACCAGAACAAGAAAAGCTATTTGCATTTTCTTAGGGGTTGCTATGAGTCGGGACTGACTCAATGGCAGTGAGTTTGTTTTTCTTTTCTTTTAGTGGCTGGTAGCAACATTGAGAACCTGAGACGCACATCTCCATATGGTTACATGCCAAGGAGACTGCAGCAGCTGATTGAACCTCATGGTTTCTGCACTGTGCTGGATATAATAAACTATTTTTCTTTAGGTGTCTTTTCTCTAGGCTCATAGTAGACCACTTCACATCTCTAAATGCGTTCTTCTTCACATACATTCCAACACTTGTAACACTGATGTTTTCAAGGCACCACAAAACATCCTGAGCAAAGTAGTTGTCAGGAGCCTATAATATTAATGATTAAGTTTCACTTTTTCCCTGTAATTTTTAACTCTTGCTTCCTTGTGACCCCACCCACTTTGATTTTGTAAAGATACATCTTTTAGACAGTTTCTGAGGGTGAATTCTTTGGTCCACTCTCAAACATAAATTTATTTTAAAAATTTCAGGTCATCTCTAACTCTCTCTTTTCATGAACTCCTATACTTCCAGTTATTGAACCACTCAACCTAGCATTTGGTTTCATTTTGTGCTATTTTGTTGATTAATAAAAGAAGCTCTGGTGGCATAGTACCTAATCTATTTGACTGCTAACCAGAAGGTTGGCAGTTCAAACTCACCAGCCACTCTGCAGAAAGAATACTGGGCAATCTACTTCCATCAAGATTTATTGCCTTGGAAACCCGAAGGTTGTCTCTATGATTCGGAATCGACTTGATGGCAATTAGTTTGGCTTTTGGTTTGTTGATTAATAGTTTCATATAAATAAGTCCATATCACCTTGGTTTTATTATAATCACATAGAGAGAATGTTTGGCATATTTTCATTCCCCAACAGATATGGACATCAAAGAAGTAATTAGTAAGTACTTGGTATTAGATATCAGCTTTAAGATGTGAATAATTTATTTCATTGACAACGACTCTGGACAAAATGTGACAGAAATAAGTAATTGTCTGAACATCTTTTCCCTGTATCCATTTCTCTGCTCACCTGTCCTATCCTCAGCCACAAAACTTGTAGCATGTGTTTCAATTTTCAGCCCTGGCTGTACACCAATTTTACCTCTTAGATCATAGCCGTAGCCTAATACCTGCTTATTTCTTTTTTGATATAAGCCTGCTTGTCTCTTTTACCATTTTGCTAAGACCCTTCATACTAGTCATGATACCATATTCTTACTGAACAGTGAAAACATTAACAGCTGTGACCAAATAGAGTTCATCTCTTTACTGTCTAGTACAGTGATTGGCACATGCTAGAATCTCTACATACATGAAGGAAAGGAGGAAGGGAGTGAGAGAGGGAGGGAGGCAGGGAGGATTCTTCTTTTTCTCTAAGTCTATAAGATTCTGGGCCCTAAAGATACTGATAAAAAAAACCAATAATAATAATAATAACAAAAAACAAAAAAAACACTCACTGCCTTTGAGTTGGTTCTGACTCATAGTAACCCCATTGGGTTTCTGAGGCTGTAAATCTTTACAGAAATAGCTTGCCTCATCTTCCTCCATTGGAGCAGCTGCTGGGTTTGAACCACTGACTTTCTGAAGGTCCTCAAATCAATATAATCTCAAACAAAATAAAATAAATCTGGGGCCTGGAGGCTGCTTTTCTGTTGGGGGCAGCTTTATTTTAAGGGCAGGGCCTGAGGTAAGTGGGCCAGGACTCATGGGATACTGTTTGCTTGGGGGAGGCTCTTTATTAAGGTCAGGGCCTGATGTAGGTGGGCCCGGGGCTTGGGGGCTGCTTCTCACTTGGGGGCAGCTGTATTTTAGGGTCAGGGCTCAAGGTAGGTAGGTGCAGAGGAGTTAGGAACAACTAAGGGAGAAAAACTTGTTTGCCAGTTTGTCATCCTGTGGTGGCCTATGTGTTGCTGTGAAACTGGAGGCTATACCACCATGTTGCAAAATGCCATCAGGGTTACCCATGGTGGACAGTGTTCAGTGGAGCTTCCATGCTAAGACAAACTAGGAAGAAGGAAGAGGCCATTCACTTCTCAAAGAATTGGCCAGGGAAAACCTTAAGAATCCCAATGAGACACTGTCTGATGTACTACTGGATAACTTCATGAACAGCCCTGAGACACAGTCCAATATAGTGTCAGAAGATGAGCTCATCATGTCAGAAGGCACTAAAATTTGACTGGGGAAGAGCTGACTACTCAGAGCAGAGACAACTATATAGATAGAGTAAAGCTTTCAGGACCTCTGTTGGCTGATGTGGCACAACTCAAAATAAGTAGAAAGAGATGCAAAGATTCATTAATAATTGGAACATGGAATGTATGAAGCATGAATCTAGGAAAATTGGATGTTGTCAAAAATGAAATGGAACACACAAAGATTGATATCCTAGGCATTACTGAACAGAATTGGACTGGTCTTGGCCATTTTGAATCAGACAACCATCTGATCTGCTATGCCAGGAATGACAAACTGAAGAGGAATGGTGTGGCATTCATTGTCACAAAGACTATTTCAAGATCTCTCCTGAAGTACAATGCAGTCAGTGCTAGGACAATATTCATACACCTACAAGGAAGACCATTTGACCCAAGGAAGGGTCGCTATGAGTCAGAGCCGACTCGATGGCAAACAACAACAACAACAACAACTAATATTCAAATCTATGCACCAACCACCAAAGCCAAGATGAGGAAATTGAAGATTTCTACCAACTTCTGTGGTCTGAAATTGTCCACTCAAACAAGATGTGTTAATTATCACTGATGGCTGGAATGCAAATATTGGAAACAAAGAAGAGTTACTGGTAGTTAGAAAATATGGTCTTGGTGATAGAAATAACGCTGGAGATTGCATGATAGAATTTTTCAAGACCAATGACTTATTCATTGCAAATACCTTTTTTCAACAACAAAAATGTTGGCTATACATATGTACATCACCAGATAGAATACACAGGAATCAGATTGACTACATCTGTGGCAGGAGGTGATGAAGAAGTTCAGTATCTTCAACCAAAACAAGGCCAGGAGCTGACTGTGGGACAGACCATCAACTGCTCATATGGAAGTTCAAGGTGCAGTTGAAGACAATTAAAAAATGTCCACAAGAGCCAAAATATGACCTTGATAATATCCCTCCTGAACTTAGAGACCATCTAAAGAATAGATTTGATGCAGTGAATACCAATGACTGAAAACAGGAAGAACTGTGGGATGACATCAATAATATCATCCATGAAGAAAGCAAGAGGTCATTAAAAAGACACAAAAGTAAGAAAATACCAAAATGGATGTCAGAAGAGACTCTGAAACTTGCCCTTGAGTGGAGAGTGTCTAAAGCAAATGGAGGAATGACAAGATAAAAGAGCTGAACAGAAAATTTCAAAGAGCAGCTCGAGAAGACAAAGCCAATTACTATAATGAAATGTGCAGATACCTGGAGTTAGGAAACCAAAAGGGAAGAAAATGCTCAGCATTTCTCAAGCTGAAAGAACTGAGGTAAAGATTTAAGCCTAGAGTTGCAATATTGAAAGATTCTATGGGCAAAATATTGAATGATGCAGGAAGCATCAAAACAGCATGGATGGAATACACAGAGTAACTCTACCAAAAAGAATTGATTGATGTTCATCCAATTCAAGAGGTAGCATATGATCAAGAACCAATGATATTGAAGGAAAAACTCAAAGCTGCACTGAAGAAATTGGCAAACAAGGCTCCAGGAATTGATAGAATACCCAATGAGATGTTTTAACAAATGGATGCCTGTTGGAGGCACTCACTTGGCTATGCCAAGAGATTTGGAAGACAGCTATCTAGCCAAGAGAACCATATTTGTACCCATTCAAAAAAAAAAAAAAAAGCTAATCCCACAGAATGTGGAAATTATCGAACATTATCATTAGTATCACATGCAAATAAAATCTTACTCAAGATAATTCAAAAATAGTTGCAGCAGTCTATTGACAGAAAGCTTCCAGAAATGCAAGCTGGAATCAAAAGAGGATGTGGAATGAGGGATATCATTGCTGATGTCAGATGGATCTTAGCTGAAAGCAAAGAATATCAGAAAGATGTTTACTTATGTTTTATTGACTATAAAAAAGCATTAGATTATGTGAATCATAACAAATTATGGATAACATTGAGAAGAATGAGAGTTCCAGAACACTTGATTGTACTCATGAGGAACCTGTGCATAGATCAGGAGGCTGTCATTCAAACAGAACAAGAGGATATTGCATGGTTCAAAATCAAGAAGGGAGTATGTCAAGGTTATATCCTTTCACCATACTTATTCAAATTGTATGCTGAGCAAATAATCTGAGAAGCTTGACTATATGAAGAAGAATGTGACATCAGGATTGGAGGAAGACTCATTAGCAACCTGCAATACACAGATGACACAACTTTCCTTGCTGGAAGTGAGGATATCTTGAAGCTCTTACTGATGAAGATTAAAGACTACAGTCTGCAGTATGGATTACACCTCAACACAAAGAAAACAAAAATCCTCACAACTGGTCAAATAAATAGCTTCATAATAAATGGAGAAAAGATGGAAGTTGTGAAGGATTTCATACTACTTGATTCTACAATTAACACTAATGAAAGCAGCAGTCAAGACATCAGACAATGTAATGCATTGGACAAATCTGCTGCAAAAGGCCTCTTTCGAGTGATAAAGAGCAATATGTCTCCTTGAAGACTAAAGTGCACCTAACCCAAGCCATGATATCTTCAATCACTTCTTATACATGTGAGAGCTGTACAGTGAATAAGGAAGACTGAAGAAGAGTTGATGCTTTTGAGTTATGGTATTCGAGAAGAATGCTAAGAGTACCATGGTTTGCTAAAGGGACTAACAAATCTGTTCTGGAGGAAGTGAAGCCAGAATGCTCCTTGGAAGCAAGAAAGGCCACACTTTATCTCACTTACTTTGGTCATATTGTCAGAAAGAACCATTCCCTGTAGAAGGATACCATGCTTGGTAAAGTGGAGGGTCAATGATGAAGGGAAGGCCATCGATGAGATGGATTGACACAGTGGCTGCAACAATGGGCTCAGGAATAGCAAGTATTGTGCAGCTGGCACAAGACCAGAAAGTGTTTTGTTCTGATGGGCAGAGCATCACTATGAGTTGGGGACAAATGAATGGTACCTAACAACAACAACTACTACTACTACTACACACACACACACACACACACACAGGAGCTCTGGTAGCATAATGCCTAAGGCACTTAACTGCCAACCAGAAGGCTGGAGGTTCAAGCCCACCAGCCACTCCTCAGAAGGAAGGTTGGGCAATCTACTTCCATAGTGATACTGCCTTGGAAACCAAAGGAAGGGTCTCTATGAGTCGGGTCTGACTCAACAGCACATAACAAAAACAACAACAATACACATATATATAAAGGAGCTCTGGTACCATAGTGCCTAAGGCATTTGACTGCTAACAAGAAGGCCGGTGGTTCAAACCCACCAGGCACTCCTCAGAAGGAAGATTGGGCAATCTACTACTGTAGAGATACTGCCTCGGAAACCCAAGGAGGGGTCCTATGAGTTGGATCCAACTCGACGGCAGTGAATTATATACATATATATGTTGAATCAACTCTGATGCATGGTGACTGTAAAAATGATATGGGGGTGGCATCTGAACTCCTCTAACTCACAAGACGGAAGTAGAATCAAGATCAACAGCTTAAGGCTGATTCCTATGAGGCAGAGATCAGACATGCCTCCACCCTCCATCCTTCTTACCAATTCTGACACCAGTCATCCCTCCCACAGTACTCTCTACTTTGCTGGGTTTGAAATTCATTGCGATGGCTACACAGAACCCACAGACAATACTCATGATCATAGGGTTTATTAGGGAAGTAACAGGCTACAATTCAGGATTAGGAACAACTCAGTATAGAACCCTTCAATCAGAACAGTATCTTCTCAACAGTGCCTCTCTCTGGCTCTCAGTCTCTAGAGCTCATGGTCCCTTGGTCTCTATCCTGCTTGAGCAAGTATTACAAAGGTCTTTTATCTCTGCCAGTAAGTGTCTAGGAGCACTCCACTCTCCCCACAAGCTTCAGTCTGAAGATGCTCAGCAACCTTGCTCTGTGGGTCAAGAAGCCCACTGCACTGTCTGCTGCCAGCTATGCTGCCAGGCCTGCTGCAGGGCCTGCTGCCATCATTTCTCTGGTGCTGCTTTTGTCTTTTGCCATCTCACCAAAGTGTTACAACTCTCTCTGTCTCCTAGGTCAAGGAGTTTCAGCACAGGGATCTTGGGTCCAAGAGCACACTCCATTCCCAGTTTTTCTTTCCTGATGGACCTTCTCCTGCCTGCCTCTGAGATGGCTCATTTTAAGCCTTTTGGGATGGGAAAACTGAAAAATCCCCATATTAGGGTTCTATACACCTTATTTGCATGGTCCCACCCTCATAAGTATGTCATGCACCTTATTTATAGTGTGAGCAAGCTAGCCAATCCCCTTGGTGGTCCACAAGCACTTTATATTTGCATAGTCTCACCCAGTCATTTGGTGGAAGTCACAAGAACCATGGCTAGAAGGGCCATATTAAGTCAGTTACTGCACCACAGTGATCTTATGTATTAACAGAATTAAGTGTTGCCAGGTTCTGTGCCATTTTAATGATTGTTTGTATGTTTGTATTCATTGTTGCAACTGCTGCTGTTTGTATTTCTAACTTCTTCATTCTTTTGGCAGTCCATGTTATATTCAATAATCTTCACCAACAGCACAGTCCAAACACATCAACTCCTCTTCTGTCTTCCATGTATAGTAAAACCTGTAAAATCCAGAACGTGTATAAGGTGGAAACCTATCAGAAAAGGAAAACTCAAGCAAGTGGTAAGACTGTACCCTGTCAAAGGCAGAAACTTGCAAGATTCAGAAAAACAGGGCACTTAGAGTTCTAGTTCTCACAAGTTTTGCTGTATATTCACATGTGTGTGTGTTTGTGTGTGTGTATTCATTTTCCCCTTCCAAACCATATTTCCAATGCTCACAGTTCCCCTTTGCTATATACTTTTTTTACAGGTGTATGCCTCACCAGTTTTCTAAATGTCCATCCCACATCTCTAAATGCCTAATGTGTCCGACTACCACTTGCTCCACCATACAGAAAATGGGATTGATAATGTTTAGTTCTTAGCCTAATTTTAAGAATAAATGAGCATACTCTAAAATCACTTACATCAGTATCAGGCACATTTTAAATGAGTACTCTTAATTTTATTAATATCTACTTAATTAATGCAGCTGTTACCTTAAAAGCAACAATCTAAAAGTAAATTATTTATGTTCTGTCATATGCTTTTGAGTTGTGGTGCTGGCGGAGAATGCTGAAAGTACCATGGACTGCTAATAGAACTAACAGATCTGTCCTGGAGGAAGTGCAGCCAGAATGTTCCTTGGAAGCAAGAATGGCCAGACTTCGTCTCACCTATTTTGGTCATGTTGTAAGAAGGGACCATTCCCTGGAGAAGGATGTCATGCTTGGTAGGGTGGAGGGTCGACGAAAGAGGGGGAGGCCTTCAACGAGATGGATTGATACGGTGGCTGCGATGATGGGATCAAGTATAGCAGGGATTGTGGGGCTGGCGTGGGATCGGGCAGTGTTTCGTTCTGCTGTGCATGGGGTCGCTATGAGTCAGAAATGACTCGACGGCACTTAACAACAACAACAACAATCATAAATATGTTCCCACTACTGTTTCTCAATATTTGCCAATGGCCACTGAAGATTTAACCATTAGTGTTATATTTGATATTTTCTGTTACATATCAGTTCTCTTATCTCACAATATTGTTTTGCATGGGTTTATATCCACTTCAGCATATGCTGACACCAGATCTCCAAAAACCTTTCTGAAATGCTTTGATCATGTAACTCCATTCCTTAAAAAATCCTCATGACTCCTCACTGCTAATAGAAGAATGTTCAAGTTCCTTAGCCTGACATTCCAATCTCCATTGCATGGCTTCGATTTTCTTTTCCATTGAATATCACTGACTCCCCTAAACATTCTTCAATTACAGGAAAATAGCATAATTATTTTCATAGAAAATTCCAACACCTCAACAACGAAAAGACAAATAATCCAATTTAAAAATGGGCAGAAGACATGAATAGACACTTCACCAAAGAGAATATTCAAGCAGCCAACAAACGTATGAAGAAATGCTCATGATCATTAGCCAGTAAAGAGATGCAAATCAAAACAACAATGAGAT
>NW_006921631.1:13907175-13920509 GCF_000298275.1 Orycteropus afer afer
AAACATTGATCAATGGGTGGATAGACGGGTGGACAAGCTGAACTATTAGGTATGTTTATAGAGGGGGGAATGTGCCCATGACCATGTATAGGGTTGGCAGGCAATGTTTCTACAAGTACATTGGTATGTTCTGTAAGAATTCCCAGATATATAGTAGAGCTGACAAGGGACAAGTTTGTAGTCACTTCTTGGACACAGCCACCTACCCAGAGGGAGCAAGTAGTTGGACCTGTGGGCTTGGGATTATGGTTGCAGGGGACATCAAGCTCAAGTGGCATAACATACTACACAAAACATTGCTCCACATTCTACTTTGGCAAGTAGTGACCAGGATCTTAAAAGCTTGCAAGCAGCCATCTAGATGCAACAATGGGTTTCTCCTCAACTGGAGCAAAGAAGAATGAAAATAAACAAAGATTCATGGAAACAATTTGTCCAAGTGACTGGTACACCATGAGATTCTCAGCCTGTATGACTATGAGAGCAGAAGAACTAGATGGTGCACAGCTACCACTGTCAACCACTCTGAGGAGGATTTCTGTAGGAGATCCTGGATAGAGTGGGAGGACAATGTGGAACAAAACTCAAAAATTAAAAAAAAAAAGGGGGGGACCAGGTTTGCTGGTCTGATAGAGCCTGGAACAATGGAGACTATGAGACTATGGCCCCTAATTGCCCTTCAGGTCTGAAACTGAACCCACTCCTGTGGCTTCCAGCCACACAAAAGACAGGCATATGGGCTGAACATTTACATCAGGTAGATACACTCCTTGGAGAGAGCAACCATGGGAGAATAAAAGGGCTGTGTATGCACAGGGAGACAACTCAGGGAGCAGGAGTGCAGGGGAGGGAAGGACACGGGGAAGAGGTAACTATGGAGGAAGTGGGAGGGAAGCTATTGCATTGTGGTAAATTGTAGTCAATGTTATGAGACAAAGTGTATGTGAACTGCTGTATGGAAAATGAATTTACTCTGTAAACTTTCACCCAAATCACAATAAAAAATTTTTAAAAAAGAAAATAGCATAATTCTTAACCTTAAAACATCCTATGAAATGGTCTTCTCTAGCCTGAATTAATAGCTTTAATTCAACTTATCTACACCACATTCTTCCTTCAACAAGCATTTCCAGTCCACCACAGCTCTTGCAATCAATGATTCTTCTATCTGAACACATTTATTTATTTATTTAATTTCATTGATTTGTGTGTGTGTGTGTGTGTGTGTGTGTTGTTGGTTTGTGACTTTGGGGAGATATCATCTGTTATAGAGTAGAACTACTCAGTAGGGTTTTCTTGGCTTTAATCTTTACAGAAGCAGATCACCAGGCCTGTTCCATGATGTTGCTAGGTAAGGTTCTAACTGCCAACTCTTTGATTACCAGATGAGTATCATCCAGGTACCTGAATACTTTTACTTATTGACCAGAGAACTCATTTGGCAAGCAAATATCATTCATAATATTCTTATGAATAGAAAATTCTTATGATTCATGTCTTCGTAAGAACTATGAAACTAAACATAAAAATTGACATTTATTAGACCAAAATTGGTCAAATATTGGCAACTTCATATGGTTCAACCTACACATACAATCAGCAGCTCATTTTGCTACTCCCCCATTTCCATAGTGCAAACATAGAATCTGTATTTATTTATAGAAGCTTTCTTTTTTAAAAAACATGCACCAAACAACCCTTGTAGTTATTCTGACCAAATCACAGTGAAAGAGTCCAGCAAGTACTAATTTCTCAAGTAGCTGGTTTTATCCAGTCAAGAATTATTCTTTGATTCTGAACTCCCCAGTATCTCTCTGTTCCAGAGTGTCTCAAAAGTAACTTTCTCAGCATTCTGAAGT
This sequence comes from Orycteropus afer afer, assembly GCF_000298275.1. Taxonomy (NCBI): domain Eukaryota; kingdom Metazoa; phylum Chordata; class Mammalia; order Tubulidentata; family Orycteropodidae; genus Orycteropus; species Orycteropus afer. The sequence goes on from NW_006921631.1 coordinate 13,909,035, forward strand.
GATATCTTCCCAATAACTGATTATATACCTGATTATATAGCTGTTGTTTTGTTGTTATGTGCCAAGTTGTCTGAGATTCATAGCCACCTATGTACAACAGAACGAAACATTGACCGGTCCTGTTCCAGCCTCATGATCCCTACTATACCTGAGCCCATCCCTGCAGCCATCATGTCAACAGATCTTGTTGAGGGCCCTCCCCTCTTTTGTTGACCTTCCACTTCACCAAGCATGACATCGTTCTCCAGAGAATGGTCCCTTCTGACGACATGACCAAAGTAGGTGAGATGAAGTCTGGCCATTCTCCCTTCCAAGGAACATTCTGGCTGCACTTCTCTCAGGTCAAGTTTGTTAGTTCTTTTAGCAGTCTACGGTACTTTCAGCATTCTTCATCAACAACATGATTCAAAAGCATCAACTTTTCTTCAATCTTCTATTCATTGCCCAGGTCTCACACGCATATGAGACAATTGGAAATATCATTGCTTGGGTTAGGTGCACCTTAGTCTTAAAGGAGATATCTTTGCTCTTCAGCACTTGAAAGAGGTCTTTGACAGCAGATTTGCCCAATGAAATATATCTTTTGATTTCTTGACTGCTGTTTCCATTGGCGTTGATTGTATAACCAAGTAATATGAAGTCTTTGACAACTTGAATCATTTCTCCATTTATTGTGATGTTGTTTATTGGTCCAGTTGTGAGGATTTTTGTTTTCTTTATATTGAAGTGCAATCCATACTGCAGGATGTAGTTTTCAGTCTTCATCAGTAAGTACTCCAAATCATTCTCACTTTCAGCAAGGAAAATTGTGTCATCTGTGTATCTTAGGTTGTTAATGAGCCTTCCACCAATCCTGATGTCACATCGTTCCTCATATAGTCCAGCTTCTTGGATTATTTGCTCAGTATACAGATTGAATATGTATGGTGAAAGGATACAGCCCTGACACACTCCCTTCCTGATTTTAAACCATGCGGTATCTCCTTGTTCTGTTTGAACAACAACAGCCTCCTGGTCTATGTACAGGTTCCTCATGACTACAATCAAATGTTCTGGAATTCTTCTTCTCAATGTTATCCACAATTTATTATAATCCACACAATCAAATGTCTTTGTATAGTCAATAAAACACAAGTAAACATCTTTCTGGTATTCTTTGCTTTGAGCCAAGACCCATCTGACATCAGCTATGATATCCCTCATTCCACATCCCCTTCTGAACCCAGCTTCTTTTGATGTTTCCTGCATCATTCAATATTGTGCTCATGGAATCTTTCAATATTGCAGTTTGAGGCTTAAATTTTTCCTGAGTTCTTTCAGCTTGAGAAATTGAGCATGTTCTTCCCTTTTGGTTTTCTAACTCCAGATCTTTGCACATTTCATTATAGTAATTGATTTTGTCTTCTCGAGCTGCTCTTTGAAATCTTCTGTTCAAGTCTTTCATCCTGTCAATCCTTCCATTTGCTTTAGCTACTCTCCATTCAAAGGCAAGGTTCAGAGTCTCTTCTGACATCCATTTTGGGTTTTTCTTCCTTTCCTCTCTTTTTAATGTCCTTTTCCTTTCTTATGGATGATGTTCTTGATGTCATCCCATAATTCCTCTGATTTTTAATCATTGGTGTTCGATGCATCAAATTTATCTTTAGATGGTCCCTAAATTCAGAAGACATATATTCAAGGTCGTATTTTGACTCTCGTGGACTTCTTTTAATTGTCCCCAGCTTCAATTTGAACTTGCATATCAGCACTTGATGTTCTATTCCACAGTCAGCTTGTTTTGGTTGAAGATACTGAGCTTCTCCATTGCCTCTTGCCACAGATGTAGTTAATTTGATTCCTGTGAACTCCATCTGGTGAAGTCCACAGGTATAGCTGCCATTTGTATTGTTGAAAAAAGGTATTTGCAATGAATAATTCCTTGGTCTTGCAATATTCTATCATGCTATCTCCAGCATCATTTCTATCATGAAGGCTGTAGTTTCCAATTACTGATGATTCTTCTTTGTTTCCAACTTTTGCATTCTAATCACCAATGATAATTAACAAATCATGATTGCATGTTTGGTCAATTTCAGAATGCAGAAGTTGGTAAAAACCTTTAATTTCCTCATCTTTGGCTTTGGTGGTTGGTGTGTAAATTTGAATAATAGTGGTATTAACTGGTCTTTCTTTTAGCCTTATGGATATTATCCTATCACTGATAGCATTGTACTTCAGGATAGATCTTGATATATTCTTTGTGATGATGAACGCTATGCCATTCTTCTTCAGTTTGTCATTCCTGGCATAGTAGATCATATGATAGTCTGATTCAAAATGGCCAAAACCAGTCTGTTTCAGCTCACTAATACCTAGAATATTGATCTACATGCATTCCATTTCATTTTTGACAACTTCTAATTTTCCTAGATTCATACTTCATACATTCCATGTTCCGATTATTAATGGATGTTTGTCGCTGTTTCTCCTCATCTTAAGATGTGCTACATCAGCAAATGGGGTTCCTGAAAGCTTTACTCCATCCACATCACCAAGGTCAGCTCTATTCTGAGGAGTCAACTCTTCTCCAGTTGTATTTTGAGTGCCTTCCAACTTGAGGCCTCATTTCTAACACTCTATTGCACAATGTTTCAGGACTATTGATAAAGTTTTCCAGTAATATATCAGAATGTGTTTCACTGCAATTCATAAAGTTTTCACTGGCCAATTCTTTGAGAAGTGGATTGCCTCTTCCTTCTTCTGAGTCTGTCTTAGTCTGGAAGCTCTGCTGAAACCTGTCCACTGTGGATAACCTTGCTGGCATATGAAACACTGGTGGCATAGCCTCCACCCTCACAGCAACACTCAAGCCATCACAGTAAGACAAACTGATGTACAAGTTTGTCTCCCTTAGCTATTCCAAACTTCTCTTCTCACTTCCTGGTCTCCCCTGCCCTGCTCCCTTACCCGGCCTGACCCCAAGGCACAAACACCCAGCTTTCCACTGCTCCCGGGGCTGCTTTCGGTGGCCTGCCTCCACACACACAAACTCCCACCTTCTGCTGCTCCCAGGGCTGGCTTATATAGTTACTGAAGTTTAAAGGCCTAGTGAAAGAAATATCAGGGAAAAGACCTGATATGTAAGGAATAGAGAGAAACATTAAGGATTAAACTACTTTATTCTCATCATAGAGGAAGGAGAAATAACTGTCACAAGCCTGTACTTCTTGAGAATAGATGATGACACATTCTGCTCCAGAGTGGAACACAAAACCTAGCTCAATGAATTTTTATGGATTGAAATATTGAAGTCCCCACACTCTACACCAGTCCTATAATGGAATGCTGGTTCTAAAGGACTTCGTTGTGTTTCACATTATTTAATTCTTATAACAAATATTCTTTGGATTAGCATTCATTGATTATTCAGTTTTCAGAGTTTGCTTCTACTATTTTGTCTACTCTTATAAAGTATTTATATATTCATGTTTTTCTTTAATTTTATGCTTTATTTCAAACATTGGATATCCCAGAGTAACATACAAAAATAATTTTATTTTTTTAAGATGAGAAATTGCTTTAGTTGATTGATTGCCTTTTCATAACTTTTCTGTATATACTTCATTGGATTTTTCTTCCTCAAAGTATTTCTTTCAATACCCTGGAAGACAGGGACCACACAGCATTATACTTCTGAAAATTTAACCTAACATTTTATTTTAAATTTTTACTTAATATATGATATTCAAGCTCTGGTAGCATAGTGCCTAAGACACTTGACTGCTAACCAGAAGGCTGGCGGTTCAAACCCACCAGCCACTCCTCAGGCAGAAGGTTGGGCAATCTACTTCCGTAGTGATACCACCTCAGAAACCCAGGGAGGGGTTGCTATGAGTTGGGTCCAACTCAACGGCACATAACAACAACAACAACAACAATGATTTCAACTATTAAAAGTTATTTTCCTTTTAAGAAGCAATACATCTCTTGTGATATTTCAAACACCATTTTTTTAATGTTATTTAAAAAATAAACTTGGTCTCGCTCTGTTTCAGTGGTCTAAAAATCATCAACCAGAATTAAAGCTACTGCTTTTTGAGCATTTGCAATATACTAGAATTGTCCTAGACGCTATAATAAAAAGTGTATGTTTAATTTTTTTGAGGTTAAAATTTAGTAAGGCCAAATATTTCACTGAAAAGTGCTACAGCTATCATGCATCAAATCTGGGAGCTAAATTCTGACCCTATGAGTGCAAATCCCTTTTTTTTTTTTTCTCATTAAGCTTTTGTTTTAATGGGTCTCAAAATATGTGACATAATTTTGGTCTAAATCCCCATTCTTAATCACTACCCTATACTAACCCTCAGGTGTTTCAAGAGCCCTGATGGCCTATCTGGTTGCAAACTTGGTTTCCATGTCGTACAGTGGTCCTGGTACATGACTTTTACAGTGGGTCATGATCCTCTGGCTCCCTTTACCAACAGAGAAAGCATGGGATTAAAAGGATCCACTCTTATGGCCATCCAGAGGGCTAAGTGAAAGTTGTTACCTCTGGTGTCCCACATGAATTTTGTGGACTTCTGGATTACTGGGGAGTAAATGAATCTTGAATTATCATGGTGCAGCTCTCTGACTTTAAAAACATTTTTATTTTAAAATACAAGTGTTTTTTTCTGAGAGTGGAAACTTTATACAAATATGTAAGATGAAACATGCAACTTCAAAGAAATGACCTACTCTCATCCAACCCCCTGGAGTTTCTGTTCATTTCCTCTGCAGTTTGGAAAGTGGAAAAGTTTGAAACCCACGCACTCTTTGATCTATTTAAAAATGCCTCTGCCATTAGGCAATGACATTTGGCTCTTAGGAACTAGTTCATTTCTTTGAGAGAAAAGAGAATACTTATAAAAGAGAAACATCTGCATGTAAATTGTGAGCAATTAGAACCTTTTTCAAAACTTTCACTAAACTACAGCCATGTCAAAAAAAAGTGTCCATCCAGTGTACACTTAAAGACTATTTAAAGCTTAAGGTCAATCTGAAAAATCACATGCCAAGAATTATTAATTCAGGCAAAGGAATTAACACCTGATCTAGTGCTTACGTGTACAGGACAGTTACACAGCTAAGAGAAAAGTTAGCAGTTGCTGCTGGTTCTTTCTGGTTGCCCTTGGCTGAGTTTATGTAGGAAGCTGTGCTATAAGAATATTCCATGTGGCTGTGCCCTTTCTGTGAGCAAGAGGGAGAGTGGTAAGAAACAGCATGACATAAAAGAAAGCTCAAGGGCTGAGAAATCAGTCTTCATTTGAATTCTAGCCCTTCCACTTACTAGTTATTTGTTCTTCAGAGAGTTACTTGGCCTTTCTGAACCTCAGTTTCCTTGTTTGTAAAATGGGGATGATAATAATAATATATACTTCATCACATAATTGGGAATACTAAAGGAAGTAAATAAATGTGAAGTACCTAGGTAAGAAGTAGACACATTACTAGTTCCCCAAAATTGTGGCCATCAGCATCATCATTAATTAGGAGACATTGGGGAAGTCTTCCCAAGCACTCTATTGTTATCAGTCTTGTGAACAGAGAGTAAAATCATCCTTTGGCATACTATCTTTCCATGTCAGGTGCTACCCAAGACTGTGTAGTAGATTGCCTTGGTCAGGAGTATCAAATCCTAACCCCTTAACCTTGATTTTAAGACCTATTAGCTACTTCCACTCCCAACACCTCAACTTTGTTTCTTACAGCTTTCTTTTGAACTCAGTGTTTCACCCTAATCTATTTCTTCTCTGTTCTTTCTATATGACTTATTTCCCCACCCTGATACTAGTACTCCTGTCAGTTCCTTCATGTGAAATTCAAACTTCCCTCTCCACTGCTCTGAAAGAGTTGCAGACTTCAGAAACAGACTGGATCTGAGTCCATGCTGTGGCCTCTAATTTTCCTCTTTAGGTCTCAGTTTCTTCATCCATCAAATGAGGATTGAAATATTTAATCCCTTAAGAAATAAATGAGATGATATATGTTAAGCACCTACTAATAGGTGTTCATTGAAATTCACCATCATAACTATAAAAGGTTACTGACAAATTCTTCTCTTCCAGGACCCATGTCCTTATTATTGCCAGTCATGTCTGTGCTCAACAGGTATAACATACTCAACTTGAAGGTGGTACAAGATCTCCATAGATATTAAAGTTTGAATTCTAGTTCCAGAATATTTTGGCTGTGTAAGAACTTAACGTAAATTTCCCAATCTATCTGAGCCTTGATTTCCACATCCACTAAACAGTACAAATCACAAACAGGTAGTATGAAAAGTAATTAAGAGAGGACATATAATCACAGCATAGAATTTATAAATGCTGTGGTACACTGAATTACTTAGTATGGCTCTTCTAGCCATGGTCTTTGTGACTCCCATCAGATGACTGGTGGAAGTACACAAATGTGAGGTGTTTGTACCCACCAAGAGGACTGAATAGCTTGCAAATAATGTAAATAAAGTACATGGCACTTTTCTGAGGATAAAACCATGTGAATAATGTGTCTGGAACCCTAACATGGGGAATTGGTCAGTATTGCCATTTCATGAGGCTTAATATGAGCCATGCCAGAGGTAGTAAAGGGGGATTGCCATTACCATCAAGAAAGAATGAGCAGCCAGCAATGGAGTGGGGTCTTGGACCCAAGATCCCTGTGCTGGACCTCCTTGGCAGAGAGACAGCAACAGCAGAGGCAGCTGAACCAAGAGACCAGCATGAGATGGAGTGGAGGGCTTGCTGACCCACGGAGTGAGAAAGCTGAGTGGCTTTTGGTAGAAGGCTTTCTGGCAGAGTCAGGTGTAGCTCTTGGAGAACTAAAAGACTTTTGTTACACTTGCTGGAATAGGGCAAAGGTCAGGCCAAGAGGCCGAGAGCCAAAGATGTATGCCTGAGGACATGGCTGAGGGGAGGCTATCCTGATAGATGAATTATATCCTGAGCATTTCTGAATCTGGATTGTAACCTGTTGCTTCCCTAATAAATGCTGTAATTGTGAGTGTTGTCTGTTAATTCTGTGCAGCCACTGCAATGAATTATCTAACTCAACAGAGGAAAGAGTGCTGTGGGAGGGATGGTTGATGTCAGAAATAGTGAAAAAGTTTGGAGGGTGGTGACACGTCTGATATTTGTCTCATAGGGATCAGCCTTGGATTGTTGTTGTTCTGGATCCTTCTCCCCACTTTTGAAGTTAGAGGAGTACAGAGGATGCAGCTCCCACACCCTCTTTGCAAAAGTATTCCAAAAATTATACTTACCAGATATTAGTTTTTACCTAGGATAATTTTTATTAGAGGTGTACGTTCTGTCCCCGCAGTTTGACATTCCCAAGGATGTGGGTATACACACACACACAATTTTAAGCTTCTTGAAGATGAGTGTACAATTTTTATGGTGATTTTCAAATGGATAAAGAGGATGGATTCCATTAGAATGCCTTGTTTCAGATTTAGAAATAAGTAAGAGAACGAAGGATGCTAGAAAGAAGAAGTTATGACGAAGTCTATACAGTAGTCAGAAAAGAAAACAGACAGAGAGGAAAAGCAAAAGCTTATACTATCCACCTTCCTTTGCAGAGGAGATGGCCTGGGGCTCCTTGTCCTTCTAGTCCAGGGATAAGTGTTCCCAGGTTCCTTTTGTCAGTACCCCTGAAGATATAGACTTCTTTCTCCATTAACATCCTTCTTTCATGCCCAAGCATTTTTGCCTCCATAACTGTAGTTTAGAAAGTTTAAACTTTAGCCTGTCTGGAGGATTGGTAGGAACATCTGGGCCGAGGACCTTGCTGATAAAGGACTATTCTAACTCAAAGTCCAAGACATAACTCAAGAACAATAGACGAAAGTTTGAAGAGGCGGGATATTGTTGGGGACTGTAATTGGAACCAGTCCATCATACAACAGATATGGATATATTTGCCTTTTCAACTGAGCATTTCTTAACTACCCCTGTAAACAACTGTAATAACATAATCAATAAAAATAATGTGAAAATGAAACTCTTTTTATAGATTTACATTTAATAAAATTAAATATATGTTATTGAGCAACCAAAAACAAACAAACAAAACTCACTGCCATAGAGTCATTTCTCATTCATAGAGACCCCCCTTTGGGTTTCCAAGGCAGTAAATCTTTCTTTATGAAAGTAGATTGCCCAGTCTTCCTTCCACAGATTGTCTGGTGTGTTTGAACCGCCAACCTTCTGGTTAGCAGTCAAATGCCTTAGGCACTACGCCGCCAAAGCTCTCTTAACTAAAAGAATTAGAAGACCCAGTTTCTCCCTTTGAACTTGAGCAGAGCTCTATACTTTTCATGCATCTCAACTTTCTTCTCTAACAGAAGAAAGTAGGCTGGATGGCTTTAAGTCCCACCCAAGTCTAGTATGAGCCCAGAGAGTCTGTGGTTATCTACAGACCTACAGACTCCTCATAACTCTATTTTTGGGAAACACAGCTCCTCTTTAATTCCACCCAAATAGTCTAGTAAAGCCCAAGGACATGTCTCCATATTTGTTCTGTTAGTTAGTTATCTCAGCTATTTTAGTCATCCACAATTTTCCTCTTCTTCTGCTTGGGCTCAGAAGTGATACCTTCTGTGGTTGCCAGTGCTGATCCCAGGAACCACTAATTTGCCATCCTTCTAAGGCCACAAGGGACTGGCTTCATGGGTACTGGTTAAATCACCTCCACTTCTGCTAAGGTCACTGACAACACTTTGTTTTGCTGCTGTAGGTCTAGTCACAAACATGGCTGATAACTTGGCCTCCCAATGGACCACAGAGACTTTTAAGAAAATAGTTCTTTTATGTATACTTTTATTATATCCAGTTCACTCTAAGAGTCTGGCATAGGTCTTTGTAGGCAGTCTGCATTTGTCAGAATAATTCCTTCACTCCATCCCTGACACTCTGGCCTTGAACTAGAAGTGGCTATTCTCTTTCCTTAGGATTAGTTCTTTTCTAGGAAGCTCCTGAGCTCTTCATGTGAATTGGGTCTTCCCACAGGCTTGCCTCATGACTACAAAAGGACTAAATATTAGGATGATTATCATTTAGACTCAAGCAGGGACCCCTGATATGATTAAATGAGATAAAATCTAGATGATCTGGGCATGGAGAGCATGAAATTAGAAACAAGAAAACTTGGCTTGACTTGGTTCTGAAGTGATATGATGTTCTAAAATCCAAATAGAAATGTCTTAGACAGATGGAACTGCAGGACTTGGCAAGGGCTTGAGTAAGAGGGCTTTATAGAACAGATTTCTTAACTTTATCACTATCAACATTTTTGACAGGACAATTATTCATGTTGGTGAGGAGTGAGGGTGGTATGTGGGGAGGAGGAGGGAGAGAGACTGTTTGCCCTGTGCACTGCAGGATGTTTAGAAGCATCCCTAGTCTATAGCCTCTAGATACAATAGCCTCCCTCCCCTATCTGGTTGTGCCCATCAAAAACATTTCCAGACATTGACAAATATCCTCTGGGAAGCAAAGGTTTGCATGTCATAAAAATGGAGACTGTTGTAAACATGGGAGTCAAGATTGGTTCATTGAATCAAAAAAAAGAAGAAGAAGAAAGGAAAGAGTTATGGTTCCCCACTGTTCAGGGCCAGAAGAAGAGCAAACTCAAAGAACTGGGCTTTACATTACTTAGATATGATTCCTTGAGATTTGTTACCTGATTACCTAAGATTATTCAATCTGGAGAAGAAAGAACTGGTGAAAGAAATGTTAGGAGAGGAGAAGTGACAAGATGTCACTGATTAGATGGGATAAAGGAAAGTGATATGTTTAGGATGATTACAAGGATGGACCAATACCATTCAAAGGCTGGTGAAACTGAAGAAATATTTTCCAAAATATTATCATGATATTCTTTTATTGGTAGAAAAAAAAGGATAAATATAATTTTAAATATGAATTTTTTGTTGTTGTTAGGTGCCATCGAGTCATCTCCAACTCATAGTGACCCCATGTATAACATAATGTAACACTGCTTGGTCCTGTGTCAGCCTCATAATCTCTGTTATACCTGAGCCCATTGTTGCAGCCACTGTGTCAACCCATCTCCTTGAAGGCCTTCCCCTTTTTCATTGATTCTCCACTTTACCAAGCCTGATATCCTACTCCAGGGAATGGTCCCTTCTGATAACATGACCTAAGTAGGTAAGATAAAGTCTAGCCATTCTCCCTTCCAAGGAGTATTCCAGCTGCACTTCTCCCAGGACAGATTGCTTTGTTATTCTGACAGTCCATGGTACTTTCAATATTCTTCACTAACACCACAACTCAAAAGCATAAATTCTTCTTTGGTCTTCCTTGTTTATTGTGCAGCTTTCTAATGCATATGGGGTGATTGAAAATACCATGGCTTGGGTTAGGCATATCTTACTCTTCAAGGAAACACCTTTGCTCAATAACACTTTAAAGAGGTCTTTTGAAGCAGATTTGCCCTGTGCAATACAGTATCTGATTTCTTGACTGCTGCTTCCATGGGTGTTGATTGTAAAAACAAGTAATATTAAATCTTTGACAACTTCAATCTTTTCTCCATTATCATGTTGCTGTTTACTGGACCAATTGTAAGAATTTTTGTTTTCTTTATGTTGAGGTGTAATCCATACTGCAGATTGTATTCTTCAATTTTCATCAGTAAGTGCTTCAAGTCATCCTCACTTTCAGCAAGCAAAGTTGTGTCATCTGCATATTGCAGGTTGTTAATGAGTCTTCCTCTAATCCTGATGCCATGTTCTTCTTCACATAGTCCATCTTCTCAGATTATTTGCTCAGCATACACGTTGAGTAAGTATGGTGAAAGGACACAACCCTGACACACTCCCTTCCTGATTTTAAATCATGCAGTATCCCCTTGTTCTGTTCAAATGACAGCCTCCTGGTCTATGTACAGGTTCCTCATGAGTACAATTAAGTACCCATTCTTCTCAATGTTATCCACAATTTATTATGATCCCCACAATCCAATGACTTTGCATAGTCAATAAAATACAAGTAAACATCTTTCTGGTATTCTTTGCTTTGAGTAAAGATCCATCTGACATCAGCTATGATATCCCTCACTCCACACCCCCTTTTGAATCCTTGCATTTCTGAAAATTCTCTGTCAATATACTGTTGCAACAGTTTTTTTAATTATCTTCCGTAAGATTTTATTGCCCATGTTGTTGTTATTGTTAAGTGCCGTCGAGTCGTTTCTGACTCATAGGAACCCCATGCACAGCAGAACGAAACGCTGCCCGATTCCGCGCCAGCCCCACAATCCATGCTATACTAGAGCCCATCATCGCAGCCACTGTATCAATCCATCTCCCTGAAGGCCTCCCCCTCTTTCGTCAACCCTCCACCCTACCAAGCATGACATCCTTCTCCAGGGAATGGTCCCTTCTGACAACATGACCAAAATAGGTGAGACGAAGTCTGGACATTCTTG
>NW_006921631.1:13925009-13930592 GCF_000298275.1 Orycteropus afer afer
ACTCGACGGCACTTAACAACAACAACAACAAGATTTTATTTGCGTGTGATATTAATGATATTGTTTGATAATGACCCCATTCTGTGGAATCATTTTTTCTTAGAATTGGGTACATATATGGATCTCTTCTAGTCAGTTGGCCAGGTAGCTATTTTCCAAATTTCTTGCAATAGACAAGTGAGTACTGTCAGTGTGACATCCGTTTATTGAAACATCTCAGTGGGTATTCTGTCAATTCCTGGAGCCTTGTTTTTCACCAATTCTTTCATTGCAGCATCTACTTCTTCCTTCTTGATCATGTACCACCTCCTGAAATGGATGAACCGCAACCAGTTCTTTTTGGTACAGTGACTCTGTGTATTCCTTCTATCATTTTTTGATGTTTCCCACATCATTCAATATTTTCCCATAGTATCTTTCAATATTGCAACTCGAGGCTTGAATTTTTTTCTTCAGTTCTTTCAGCTTGAGAAATTCTGAGCTTGTTCTTCCCTTTTGGTTTTCTAACTCCAGACCTTTGCACATTTCATCATAATAATTGACTTTGTCTTCTCAAGCTGCTCTTTGAAATTTTCTGTTCAGCTCTTTTATCTTGTCATTTCTTCCATTTGCTTTAGTTACACTCTGTTCAAAGGCAACTTTCAGAGACTCTTCTGACATCCATTTTGTTTTTTTCTTCCTTTCCTATCTTTTTAATGACCTTTTGCTTTCTTCATGAATGAGGTTCTGGTGTCATACCACAGTTCTTATGGTTTTTGGCCATTGGTATTCAGTGTTCTTTAGATGGTCTCTAAATTTAGGAGGGATACAGTCAAGGTCATATTTTGGCTCTCATGGACTTGTTTTACTTGTCTTCAGCTTTACCTTGAACTTGCATATGAGCAGTTGATGGTCTGTTCCACAGTCAGCTCCTGGCTTTGTTTTGGCTTAAGATGTCGAGCTTCTCTGTTGCCTCTTACTGCAGATGTAGTTGATCTGATTCCTGTGTACTCCATCTGGCCAAGTCCACATGTATAGCAACTGTTTTCTTACAAGATTCTATCATGCTATCTCCAGCATGATTTCTATCACCAAGGTCATATTTTCCAAATACTGGTGATTTTTCTTTGTTTCCACTTTTTGCATTCCAATCATCAGTGATTGGTGATTAAATATGAATAATCTATAAATATTGAATACATATTTTAGATTAAAATGTTTTATGGATCAGAGACAACTTTGTACAGGTAAGTAGACTTATTTTCAAAGAATTCTTGACTTATTAGCCTTATCTCCCTAGATAACATATACAAATTGAGCTGATAACAATTTGTCACCACCATCTGTTTAATAAATAACAATCAATGATAGTTAATACCTCACTTTTAAAGTAAGAAGCTTGGGAGAGAGCAATGAAAGAAACTCCTTCTTGAGAGTCCCAGTAAGATGGTGGAATAGACAGAAAGACTGAACAGACCCTGTTCAACAAAGAAAAGGAGAACCAATTAACACAGATACAGAAGATAATCCTGGACTCCTGAGCCTTGAAGGGAAGGATATAGAAGTCGACTAAACTCCAACTAGCAGAAGAATTTGCATGAAAACACCAAAAAAGGAGACATACAGAGCTGCAGTCTGGCAGCGATCCTGATGGCACAGACAGGTTAGATACTGTCAAGTGGTGGTAGGACCTACGAATTAATCTAAATATCAGCCCTGCTAGTTAGGGACCACACAGAGGACTGTTCCAATGGCTGGTGAATAAAGGGAAGGCAGCGAAGAGGAAGGTGGGCTGAGCTGTGGATTTTTGCCCGACCAGAGGACGCAGCCATTTTGAATGTTTACAAGCAGTTTGACCATTTTGTATATTTAAAGCAATAGCATTCTCCCTGATTTCTGGGACTTAAGAACAGTCTCCACTTGCTGGGAACCACAAGGACTTCCTGGACGCAGATGACTGGAAAGGTGTGACATTCCCCTTGTTACTCTTATATCCCACACCCTCTTGGTGAATGGAAGTGCAGCCGTCCCTCACTCCCACCCACCTCCAGGCTGGCAGGAATTCCATCCCAGTCTGTGTGGTCGGATGGAGACTGGGTGCCCTGACCCGCCCTGCCCCAATTTCTTTTTCTTTTTTTTAGTTTGTTTGTTTTTGTCTGTTTTAAAACTACTACTATTATTATTACTTTTGTCCTTTTTATTATTATTCTTTACTTCCCAGATTCTAGTATTCACCTTTTTTCCTTTTCCCTGTCCCTGGTTGCAATTTTTTTTTTTTTTTTTTCTTTCTCATGGTTAACCCTGTTCCTTGTTTTTCCTTTTGCATTATTCTCATTTTTTTTTTTCATTATTCTCCTTCTCTACCTTTTTTCTCTTATTGCCCTCATTGCCCTCTCTCCAGATATTGTGAGGGTTTTTTCTTTTCTTTTTTCTCTTCTTTTGGTTACTGTTCCTGTATGATTACATGGTGTGTTTTTTGTCCATTTGTTTTTACTTTCTTGATGGTTATTCAATTGTTACATTTATCTAACTGAGTGGGAGATAGCAATAGTCCCTATATGACACAATTACAACCACACCTCCTGCAGCTTCACTTACTGAGTGAGAGTTACCATTTCCCTCTCCACCAATGAGCCAAGATAAACAACAACCAAGAAAATCCTGACTCACCCTTAGCTGCTCTTCACAAACAGTTAACAGAGATCTAAATATAACAACATCACAATGTCTCAGAGACAACAGACCATCACAGTCCACACAAAGAATCAAGAAAAAGTGGTAGAAACAAGGCAGCAGGATAGAGAACCAGAACACATCCCTGAAGAAGAAACAGCATTGGAACTCCCTGATAAGGAATTCAAAAGAATTATATTTTGTATCTTCAAAGGACTGAGACAGATCAAGGAAAACACAGACAAAACCATAGAAAAATTTTGGAAGAAAATACAAGAAAAAAATGACAAAATAAATAAAAAATTAGAAATGATTCTAAATCTACAGATAGAAATCCAGAAGATTTATACTAAATTTACAGAAATATATAGCACATCAAAAGGGCAAAGGAGTAGAATTGATGCAATGGAAGAGAGAATGAGACTGAAGACAAATACCTGAATACTTCTTTGGAAAGGGATCAATCATAAAAAAATCAAAACAAAATAAAGAAAGCAGAAGACTTCCGGTAAGATGGAGGAATAGGCAAACAAGCGACACAGAACCTCTTCAACAAAGAAAAGAAAAATCAATTGACAGAGATACAGAAGATAATCCTGGAGCCCTGAGCTTTGAAAGGAAGTATACAGAAGTGGATTAGGGACCAACTAGTGGAAAAACCTGAACAAAAACAGTGAGTACAGACATGGTCAGAGGTGCAAACTGTCAGCTACTCGACTGAACCAACAGCCTGAATATTTCCAAGTGGTGTTGGGACCTGAGAATTGACCTAAAGATCAGCCTTGGTCACCAAGGGTTGCAGGGACAACTGCACTGGTGGCCTATGACTAGGAAGGGAAACAGCAAGGTGGGCAACAACCTGAGTGGTTGACTTTCTGCTGTCCAGAAGGAGCAGCCATTTTGATTATTTACACATGGCAGCCATTTTGGATATTTAAAATGACCAAGGGTGTAGCCATTTTGAATGGACTGTTCTAAACTTGGGAAGAAAGCTATAAAGCACAAGGTAACCTCAAAGAAAAATGATAAACCTTCACATCAAAAGAGAGGACCACATAAATATTCAGCAAATACTTAAAGAATAGCAATGAAGGAAATGATAACATGATTCATAAACAAAACGAGCTCATCATAGAAACTTATATGGAACAAAGAAATCGACACCATGAAAAAGCACATAACAAAAATGACAGCAAAAAATTCATATTTGTCGATAGTTACATATCTGGCAATGGACTGATCTCTAAGATTTATACTGGAAAAGTGGATGACCTAATTATGGTACATACGCATAATGGAATGCTACACAGCAATAAAGAATGATGTAGAGTCTGCAAAACACCACATAATATGGATGAACTTGGAGGACATTATGCTGAGTGAAATAAGTCGATTACAGAAGGACAAATATAGTATTAGTTCATTGTTGTGGAGGATCAAGGAAAGTTTTATATGGAGGGAAACTTTCTTTGTTGGTTGCCAGGAGTGGGAGGTGAGGGGAGGGGACACTGTAAAAAAGAAAAAAAAAAAATACACTTTAGTTTCGTGTATTTCATTATACATAAATTATATCTCAATAAAATGTATTTAAAAAAATGAAGAAAGCCTAAGATTCATGTGGGATAGCATCAAAAGGAATAACCTACGTGTCATTGGAATTCCAGAACAGGAAGAGAGACATAAAAGCACTGAGAACTTGTCCAAGATTTGTTGGAAGAGAACTTCCCTGATGTGATGAAAGATGAGAATATATCTATTCAGGAAGTCCAATGAATCCCAAACAGGATAGACCCCAAAAGAATATCACTAAGACATATCATCATGAAACTCATCAAAACCAAAGACAAAGAAAGAATTCTGAAAGCAGCATGGGAAAAACAAAGTTACTTACAAAGGACAACCAGTAAGAATATGCTCTGATTTCTCAGCAGAAACCATGCAAGTGAGAAGGCAATGGGATGGTATATATAAAAACCTGAAAGAGAAAATTTTTCAACCAAGAATTATACACCAGCAAAACTGTCCTTCAAATATGATGGCAAAATTAGGAGATTTCCAGATAAGCAGAAACTAAGGGAATTTGTTAAAACCAGACCAGCCTTACAAGAGATACTATAGGGGGTCCTTTGAACAGAGAAGGAAAAATAGTAAACAACAACCGACAATTAACACACAAAGTGACATAACACAGAAACCACAGCTATGGACATATCCGAAATAAACTAAGCTTACAAGATTGTAAACAGAACTATAGACATCGATTGGCAATTGAGGACAACTACAAACTAAAAAGAGGGAAAACACTGTGTACTTACAAAACTTCTAAATGGTGAAGAAGTCAAGAGAGTTGCAAGATAGAATGGACTGTTTCTAAACTCAGGGAGAAAATTATAAATCACAGGGTAACCTCAAAGAAAAATGATAAACCTTCACATCACAATAAAAAAGAGGACAAGTACAAATATTCAGCAAATACTAAAACAACAGCAACAGAGGAAATGATAACACGGTTTATAAATATAATAAGCTCAGCACAAAAAGTAATATGGAACAAAGAAACCAGGGACACCATGAGAAAACACATAACAAAATGACAACAACCAATTCATACTTGTTGATAATTATACTGAATGTTAATGGATTAAATCCACCACTCAAGAGATGGAAAATTGCAGATTGGATAAGAAAATAGAGCCCATCAATATGTTGTCTACAAGAGACACCCTTTAGAGACAAAAACAAAAATAGACTAAAAGTCAAAAGTTGGAAAAAGATATATCAAGCAAATGGCAACCGTAAATGAGCAGGAGTGGCAATATTAATTTCTGATCAAATTGACTTTAAGACAAAAACCACCATATGAGACAAGGAAGGACATTATATAATGATTAAAGGATCAATTGAACAAGAAAATATAACCATAATAAATAT
>NW_006921631.1:13932082-13935888 GCF_000298275.1 Orycteropus afer afer
GACATTCCTCAACATAATAAAAGGCATCTATGCAAAACCAAGGAGCTCTGGTAGCGTAGTGCCTAAGGCATTTGACTGCTAACCAGAAGCCTGGTGGTTCAAACCCACCAGGCACTCCTCGGAAGGAAAGTTGGGCAATCTACTTCCATAGTGATACTGCCTCAGAAACCCAAAGAAGGGTCCCTATGAGTCGGGTCTGACTTGATGGTAAATAACAACAACATGCAAAACCAACAGTGAACAGTATTCTAAATGGAGAGAGACAAACCATTCCCCTTGCTCTCTTTGGCAACTCTTTGACAACTTCAATCTTTTCTCCATTTATCATGATGCTGCTTATAGATCCAGTTGTGAGGATTTTAAAAATCTTTTTCCAACCAAATTTTACTCCAGTTTTACTCCTCCTTTCCCCTTTGTAATAAAACCCTTCAAAAGTATTAGCTACAAAACCCCTATCTCCAATTCCTCTTCTCTTTCTTGTTTACATTTGCTCTAATTAAATTTTGCCCTGAACAATCCACAGAAAAGCCACTCTTTTCATTGCCACCAGTGACGTCCACATTACTAAATCCAATGGTCAATTCTCAGTCCTTGTTTTACTTGATCCATGGGTAATATTTGGTCAATACATTCTCTTCCTTTGGCATTCTCAATAACTATACTCTCCTGATTTTCCTCCCACATCATTGGCTATTCTCTGTTCTCTCTTGCTGGTTTCTCCTCATCTCCCCAAGCTCTTGATGTTGGAGTGCACCAGGTCTCAGTCCTTGGTCTTCTTTTTCTCCATCTATACTCAGTCTTTAATTCAGTCTAATGGAAGACTCCCACATTTGTATTTCCAGTCCTCACACATCTCCACTACTCCTCTCTAGAATATCCAGTTGGCTGTCAAACTCTCTGCTTGAACATCTAATAGTATCTCAGACTAATATGGCTGTAAGATTTAGCAAATAAAAAGAAGAATTATAGTTACATTTGAATTTCAGGTATATAATGAATATTTTTTAATACAAGTGTGTCTCAAGTACTGTGTAAGATATATTTTCATGAAGAATTATTTGTTGTTTATCTGAAATTTAAATTGAACTGAAAATCTGGATTTTATCTGCCAATCCTACAAATTCAGCATGTCCATAGTTGAACTCTCATCCTTTAAAACAACCACTACCACAACAAAACAAATGAAAAAACAAACTAACAATCAAAAAACACACTAGTTCCTCCAAAATTCATCCCCAACTCAGTTAATGGTAACTCATCCTTCCTTCTAGTCATAATTTGCTTGTACTGCAGATGCTCAAGTTTTGTATGCCCAAATTATACATTCTCTATTATGTTCCTACCACTTTGTTTGCAATTTCAGTGAATGGAACTACCACTCACTCAGTTGCTCAAGCTATAAACTGGAGTGATGGACTCCCACAGCACATCATGAGAAAGGACTTTAGGCCAGTTTTTGGCACAGCGGGGCCGGTGCTTGACTTTGTCTGTAATCTTGGATCTGCTGGGTGTAAGCAGGCATATTTCTTCCCTCCCCCCAGCATCGCTGAAACTCAAGTTGAGAAATCATTGATGCCACAAATGCATGGGCCCTTGGAGCAACTCCTGTAGTGGATCATGGTATGAGCTGGTGCTGCAATTGCATGGGCCCTAGGAGGAACTCCCACAGCAGGTCACAGTATGGACCAGTTGACTTGGGTTGGCTCTTTGGCACAGAGGGGCCTTAGAAGCAGGGTTTTTGCATGTGTCTGAACCTGGCAGAAAGTGGCAACCCCCTAACAACTGGAGGCTTTGCTGAACTTGAGCTGTACAGCATCATCATTACCAGCCCTCTGAAAGCCTTAGAAACCTCCCCTCAAAACATGGAGCTTCCCTTCTTTCTCTCTTTCGCTCCCACCTTCTCCACCAATACCCTCACTCACCCAATAGAAAAAATCACATTCAGCCACCATAATACCTCCTGGTTAGAATTCTAAACCTTTTTTTATGACAGAGACCTACATCCACATTCCACACAGCAATTCCATCACCACAAAGAGCAACCCAGCACACCTGAATTAATAACCAAAAAAATAAAATACACCAACTGCAACTTTTCAAAATATTAAATCATAAAATGAAGACAAAACAAATCAATACATAACCAACAGTTAAATACAACCTCAAAATGTCTAGGAAACAACAGGCAACCTCAAATAAAAAAATAAAATAAAATAAAAAAGAACAAAGCTTTAGAAGCAAAACCACAAGCAAAGATCTCATTAAACATGGAGGAAGAGGAGGCAATAGAATTATCTGAGGAGGAATTTAGAAGATATGTTTATAGGCTTTACAAGAGCCTAAGAAAACCACAAACAGAAACAAGAACACAGACACTTCCTTGGAAGAACTCAGAAAAATCATTCAAGAACAAAATAATAAGATTAATGCACAATGAGAACTCATACAAAAACAGCAGTTAGAAATCCAGAAGATGAATACCAAAATTACAGAATTACACAACACAGTAGAAGCACAAAAGAGTAGGTTAGAACTGGCTGAAGAATGCATATACCAAATAGAAGACAAATTCCTGGACACTAGCCTGTCTGAAGAAAAATCAGAACAAAGATTTAAGAGAAATTAAGAGAACCTAAGAATTACATGGGATGACATGAGAAGAAACCATATAACACTCATTGGAATTCCAGAACAAGGAGAGGTAAAAAAAAAAAAAAATGTGCAAGACCTGCTAACAGAAAACATCCCTCATATCATGAAAGAAGAAAAGATATTTGCCTAAGAAGCTCATAGAACCCAACACAAGATAGATCCCAAGAGAAAAACACTGAGGCATATTATAATCAAACTCTCAAAAAACAAAGAAAAAAATTTGAGTGATGCCAGGGACAAAAGAAATATTACTTATAATAATCAAAAAGGCTGAGCTCCTCTTACTCAGCAGAAACCATGCAGGCAAGAAGGCAATGGGATGGCATATATAAGACACTGAAGGAAAAGAACTTCTAACCAAGAATCCTATATCCAGTCAAATTATCCATCAAATATGATGACAAAATCAAGGCATTCTCAGACAAACAGAAATGAAGGGATTTTGTAAAAAACAAGCCAACCCTACAGGAAATGCTTAAGGAAGTTCTTCCAATAGAGAACCCACAACAGAGATCAATAAAATCAGGATACATGACATTAACACTAAAACCAAATCAGAAATAGAAACTCAAAATAAGACCATAAAACATTGTACTCTAAAAACCAAGGAAGTCAATCAGCACACAACAACAGCAACTAACTTATCAGAGGGAATAAAACTTCTAGGTACAAACTTCTGAATGGAGAGGAAAACAAGACAATGTCTTCACAGTACACACTGTTCTAAAAATGTAGAGACAAGAATATACTCCAAGGTAACCACAAAGAAAAGTAACAATCTCCCTAAGCAAATCCAGAAGGAAGAAAAACATATGGGTTTAATAAGCACAAAACCAAAAATAAAGAAGAAAAGGGAGAAAGTATTAGCCAACAAATCAAACTCAGCACAGAAAAGTATATGGACCAAGAAACACCAACAACACAACAAAAAAACACAATAGAATGACAACAATCAATTCATACCTATCACTAAACACACTCAATGTGACTGGACTAAGTGCACCTATCCAGACAAATAGAGTGGCAGACTGGATAAGAAAAGAAGATGCATCAATATTTTGCCTACAAGAGAACCAACTTACACACAAAGATAAAAACAAATTAAGAGTTAAAGGATGGAAAAAAATATACCAAGCCAATGGAAACCAAAAAAG
>NW_006921631.1:13936784-13938420 GCF_000298275.1 Orycteropus afer afer
AAAAGATTAATAAAATCAATAAACCATTGGCAGACCTACAAAAGAAAAGAAAGAGAAGGTCCAAATCACAAGAATTGTAAATGAAAATGGTGTCATCACAACAGAACCAACTGAAATAAAAAAGATACTGACAGATTATGAAAAATGGTACTCCAATAGATTTGAGAACCTAGAAGAGATGGAAAAGTTTCTAGAATCACAAGATGTACCTAAACTATCCCAATCAGAAATAGAATACTTGAACAGACCTACAACAAAGAAGAAATTGAACAAGTCATAAATAAACTTCCTACAAAGAAAAGTGCTGGCCCTGATGGCTTCACTGGAGAATTCTATCAAATATCCCAAGAAGAGTTGACACCTATGCTACTCAAACTATTCCAGAACATAGAAAAAGATGGAATACTCCCACACTCATTTTATGAAGAAAGCATAACACCAATACCACAGCCAGGGAAAGACACCACTAGAAAGGAAAACTACAGACCAATATCCCCCATGAACATAGATGCAAAAAATCTTTAATAAAATCCTAGCCAATAGAATCCAACAACATATCAAAAAATTAATACCCCCGGACCAAGTATGATTCATACCAGGTTTACAAGGGTGGTTCAACATCAGAAAATCAATCAATGTAATCCACCACATAAACAAAACGAAAGATAAGAACCATATGATTATGTCAATCAATGCAGAAAAGGCATCTGATAAAATCCAACATCGATTCCTGTTCAGAACTCTCAACAAAATAGGGATAGAAGGGAAATTGATCAACATAATAAAAAGCATATATGCAAAGCCAATGACCAACATCATTATTAATGGAGAAAGACTCAAGGCATTCCCCTTAAGAACAGGAATCGGACAGGGATGTCCTCTATCACAACTTCTATTTAACTGCATTGGAAGTCCTGGCCAGGGTAATAAAGCAAGAAAGAGAAATAAAAGGCATACAAATTGGCAAAGAGTAACTAAAACTATCTCTGTTTGGGATCATATGATCCTGTACATAGAAAACCCAAGGGACTCAATAAGAAAACTACTGGAACTAATAGAGAAGTTCAGTAAAGTGGCAGGACGTAAGGTCAACATACAAAAATCAGTTGGATTCCTCTACACCAACACAGAGTCCTCTGATAAAGAATAAGGGAAACAATACTATTTACTCTACTTCCATAGTGATACTGCCTCAGAAGCCCAAGGTGGGGTCACCATGAGTCAGGTCCAACGTGACGGCACATAACATAATAGCTACTAAAAAGATAAAATATCTAGGAATAAACTTTGCCAGAGACACAAAAGACCTGTACAAAGAAAACCATAAAACACTGCTACAAGAGACAACAAGGGCACTACATAAATGGAAGAACCTACTTTGTTCATGGATGTTGTTGTTGTTGTTTTTGTTATGTGCCATCGAGTCACCCCCGACTCCTAGCAACCCCTCCTTGTGTTGCCAAGGCAGTATCACTATGGAAGTAGATTGCCCAACCTTCCTTCTGAGGAGTGGCTGGTGGGTTTGAACCACTGGCCTTCTGGTTAGCAGTCAAGTGCCTTAAGTACTGTCAATCCTACCTAAAGCAATCTACACATTTAACACAATTCCAATCCAGATTTCAACAAAAATTTTTAA
>NW_006921631.1:13938800-13946104 GCF_000298275.1 Orycteropus afer afer
AAGCTGGATCAAAGACTTAAATGTAAAACCCAAAACTATAAAATTCATCAAAGATAAAATAGAGGCAAATCTAGGAGCCCTAATTTATGGCATAAATAGACTATCAAGCATTACCCAGAATGCACAGGAGGTAGAAGGGAAGCTAGAAGACTGGTACCTTTTAAAAATTAAATTCTTATGCACATCAAAAGATTTAGTCAAAAGGGTAAAAAAAAGAACTTACAGATTAGGAGAAAAATTTGCCTATGACATATCTGATAGAGGACTTATCCCAAAAATCTATAGAAAACTTAAACACTTCAACACCAAAAAGACAAATAATCCAGTTCACAAATGGACAAAAGACTTGAACAGACATTTCACCAAAGAAGATATACAGGCAGTCAACAAACACATGAGAAATTGCTCATGATCATTAATCATTAGAGATGCAAATCAAAACAACAATGAGATATCGCCTCACCCCAGCAATAGTAGCAAAATTCAACAGGTCAGAATATAACAAATGCTGGCAAGGTTGTGGAGAGATTGGAACTCTTGTGCACTGCTGGTGGGATTGTAAAATGGTACAACCATTGTGGCAAAATGTATGGCATTTCCTTAAAAAACTGAAAATAGAAGTACTATTTGACCCAGCAATTCCATTACTAGGAATATATCCTAAAGAGGTGAGAGATAGTGTACAAACAGACAGATGCACACCTATGTTCATCGCAGCACAATTCACTATAGCAAAGAGATGGAAACAACCTGAATGCCCATCAATAGATGAGTGGATAAGCAAATTATGGTATATACACACAATGGAGTATTATGCTACATTAAAGAACAATGAGGGATACTCAAATCAACTCACAAAGTGGATGAGCCTGGAGGACATTATGCTGAGTGAAATAAGTCAATTGCAGAAAAACAAGTACTGTATGAGCCCATTACTGTAAAAAGACAAAGAAGGGTTTGCTTGGGAAAGGGAACTCATTAGTAGGATACTGGGATGGGAAGGGAAGGGGTGGGATTAATTTCAGGCTAGTTAGGGCCTACATGCTGATGTGGTTAGGGGAAGGGATATATGGGAAGTATCTGTGACCACCATGATAACATTAGGAAATGGGAGGACACCAAATTTTGCACATAAGAGATAGACAACAGATGCTAATACCAAGCAATATGTCCACAATACTGCACTGCCATTAACACCAAACACCAGGCTACAGATAAACCCATAAACAACTGAAATGATCAGACAGGGGTCAGTGAACAGAAGTATACTCTAGACCAAGGATTAGCTGAAACTAATCTTGCACAGACACCAGTGATACAAAATACCTGCAGTCCTTACAGAAACAATAGAAGACAGACACAGACTAATCCCTCACAGACAACCAGACACTATGGGAGAGAAATCCAATACATCTACTGCCTCAGGATCATAGTACTGGGGGACACCAAACTCAATTGGCACAACAAAATAAATAAAAGATTTGCTCCACATCCTACATTGGTGAGTAGTGACTGAGGTCTTAAAAGTTTTCAACCAGCCATCTATGATGCAGCTAATGGTCTCCTAGTGTTGGAAGCGAAGAAGCATGCAAAAAAAAAAAAATAGTGCATTTGGAAGCAATCAGTCATAGGACATGATGACCCTTGAGACCAGAAGAACTAGATTGTGCCCAGCTACCAATGCCAACCACTCAGGAAAGATCACATCTGGAGATCCTGAATAGAGTGGGAGGGGAAACATGGAACAAAATCTAAAAACTCAATAATGACCAGAATAACTGGTCTGATGAAATAAATCTGGTGAGACCCTCAGTACTATGGCCCTGGAATACATTCTGCCCCTGGAATAAAATGC
This sequence comes from Orycteropus afer afer, assembly GCF_000298275.1. Taxonomy (NCBI): domain Eukaryota; kingdom Metazoa; phylum Chordata; class Mammalia; order Tubulidentata; family Orycteropodidae; genus Orycteropus; species Orycteropus afer. The sequence goes on from NW_006921631.1 coordinate 13,940,656, forward strand.
ACTCCCAGGGGCTGTCTCTCAGCCCAATAGTTAACATGCAGACCATTCAACCCACAAAGATGCACCCACATGCTTTATGGTAATACATCCCTTACTGCAATAGACCATAGGACACCAGAGGACCAACATTCAGGTTGAGGAAATGCAGGACAAACAGGAATGCATAAATATGAGGGAAACAGGGGGAGGGTTCTAGGGTAGGGAGGGGAGGAGACTGGGTTAGGGTTGGACATGGTAAATGGGGAGTGAAACTAAACGTACGCACACCATTGAATGAAAAACAAGCTCTTAAAATAAAAACATTAAAAAAAAAGAGTTAAACAATGGAAAAAATATATCATGCCAACTGTAGTTAAAAAAAAAGAGCAGAAGTGACAGTATCAATTTCTGATAAAATAGACATTAAGGTGAAAAACATCATAAGAGACAAAGAAGGACATTATGTGATGCCAAAAGGGTCAATTGGCAAAGAAGACATGATAATAAATATTTATGCACCCAATGAAAGTACTCCAAAATACGTGAAGCAAATATTAACTGAATTAAAAGGGACAATAGATAACTCTACAATATTGGTAGGAGACTTTAACACACCACTTTCAGAGAGACAGGTCAACTGAAAAAAAACTCAACAAAGATACAGAAGAGCTGAACAATTCAGTCAACCAACTTGACCTAATAGACATATACGGAGCATTCCACCCAACAAAAAGCACAATTCACATTCTTCTTCAGTGTACATGGATCCTTCTCCAGAATAGATCATACGTTAGGACATAAAACAAGCCTCAATAAATTCAAAAGAACTGAAATACTACAAAACATCTTCTTGGACCACAATGCTATAAAATTAGAAATTAATAATAGGAAGAGCAAGGAAAAAGCAACAAATGTGGAAGCTGAACAATTCACTGCTTAAAAACTACTGGGTAATAGAACAAATAAAACTGCAATAATAAAATTCCTAGAAACAAATGAGAAAGAAGATACATCCTAACAAAACCTATGGCACACAGAGAAAGCAGTACTCAGAGGACAGTTTATAGCAATAAATGCATAAATCAAAAAAGAGGAAAGAAACAAAATCAACACTCTAACTCATCAACTCCAACAACTAGAAAAAGAACAATGGAAGAACCCTACAGTATCTAGAAGCAAGGAAATAATAAAGATCAGAGCAAAAATAAATGAAACAGAAAAAAAAAATAGAGAAAATCAACAAAACAAAAAGCTGGTTCTTCAAAAAGATTTAAAAAATCGATAAACCATTGGTAAATATAACAAAAGAAAAGAAAAAGAAGATCCAAATCACAGGAATTGTAAATGAAAAGGGTGTCATCACAGCAAAAACAACTGAAATAGAAAAGATACTGACAGAATATTATGAAAAACTGTACTCCAAAAGATGTGAGAACCTAGAAGAGATGGACAAGTTTCTAGAATCACAAGACCTACCTAAACTATCCCACTCAGAGACAGAATACTTGAACAGACCTATAACAAAAGAAGAAATTGAACAGGTCATAAAAAAAACTTCCCACAAACAAAAGTCCTGGCCCCGATGGCTTCACTGGAGAATTTTACCAAATAATGAAAGAAGAGTTGACACCTACGCTATTCAAGTTATTCCAGAACACAGAAGAAGATAGAATACTACCAAACTCATTTTATAAAGCAAGCATAATACTAATACCAAAATCAGGGAAAGACACCACTAAAAAAGAAAACTACAGACCAATATCCCTCATGAACATAGATGCAAAAGTCTTTAAAAAAATCCTAACCAACAGAATCCAACAACATTAATAATAATAATAATAAACAATAATTATTATTATTACATTAATAATAATAATAATCCAACAACATTAATAATCAAAAAACTAATATACCCTGACCAAGTGGGATTCATAACAGGTTTAAAAGGGTGGTTCAACATCAGAAAAACAATCAGTGTAATACACCACATAAACAAAAGAAAAGAACCACATGATTATATCAATCAATGCAGAAAATGCATTTGATAAAATCCAGCACATGTTCCTGTTCAGAACTCTCAGCAAAATAGGGACAAAAAGGAAATTCATCAACATAATAAAAAGCATATATGCAAAGCCAATGGCCAACATCATTATTAAGTGAGAAAGACTCAAAGCATTTCTCTTATGAAAGGGTAACTAGACAGGGATGTCCTCTATCACCACTTCTATTTAACATTGTATTGGAAGTCCTGGCCAGAGCAATAAGGCAAGAAGGAGAAATAAAAGGCATACAAATTGGCAAAGAGGAACTAAAACTATTTCTATTTATGGATGATATGATCCTGTACATAGAAAACCCAAGGGACTCACTAACAAAAGTACTGGAGCTAATAGAGAGGTTCAGCAAAGTGGCAGGATAAAAGGTCAACATAAAAAATCATTTTGGATTCCTCTATACCAACACAAAGTCCTCTGATAAAGAAATGAGGGGAACAATAACATTTACTATAGCTACAAAAAAGATAACATACCTAGGAATAAATCTTACCAGAGACACAAAAGGCCTATACAAAGAAAACTATGAAACACTGCTACAAGAGATAACAAGGGCACTACATAAATGAAAGAACCTACCTTGTTCATGGATAGGTAGACTGAATATTGTGAAAATGTCAATCCTACCTAAAGCAATCTACACATTTAACACAATTCTAATCCAGATTTCAACAAAATTTCTTAAAGACATGAAAAAAAAAAAACAAAAAACAATTATTAACTTCATACAGAAAGGAAAGAGACCTCAAATAAGTAGAACACTTCTCAAGAAGAAAAACAAAGTGGGAAGTTTCACATTCTCAGATCTTAAGAACTACTGTACAGCCACAGTAGTCAAAACAGCATGGTATTTGTACAATGATAGGCAGATAGACCAATGGAACAGAATCGAAAGTCCAGATATAGACCCATCCATCTATGGACAACTGATCTTTGACAAAGGTCCAAAACCCATTTAATGGGGAAGAGACAACCTCTTCAACAAATGGTGCTGGCAAAACTGGATATCTACATGCAGAAAAATGAAAAAAAGATCCATATCTCACCCAATACATAAAAACAAACTCAAGCTGGATCAAAGACATAAATGTAAAACCTAAAACTATAAAATTCATCAATGATAAAATAGAGGCAAATCTGGGAGCCCTAATTTATGGCATAAATAGAATATCAAGCATAACCCAGAATGCACAGGGGATAGAAGAGAAGTTAGAAGACTGGTACCTTTTTAAAATTAAATTCTTATGTACATCAAAAGACTTCTTCAAAAAGGTAAAAAGAGAACCTACAGATTGAGAGAAAATATTTGCCTATGACATATCTGATAAAGGACTTATCCCCAAAATCTATAGAAAACTTCAACATCTCAACACCAAAAAGACAAATAACCCAATTCACAAATGGGCAAAAGACTTGAACAGATACTTCACCAAAGATGATATATTGGCAGCCAACAAACACATGAGAAACAGCTCACGATCATTAGTCATCGTTGTTATTGTTGTGTGCTGTCAAGTCAGACCCAACTCATAACGACCCCTCCCTGGGTTTCTGAGGTGGTATCACTCACTACAGAAGTAGATTGCCCAACCATTCTTCTGAGGAATGGCTTTTGGGTTTGAACTGCCAGCCTTCTGGTTATCAGTCAATCACCTTAGCACTATGCTACCAGAGCTCCTCATTAGTCATTAGAGAGATGCAAATAAAAAGAACAATGAGATATCATCTCACCCCAACAATAATGGCAAAGTTCAATAGATCAGAAAATAACAAATGCTGGCGAGGTTATGGAGAGATTGGATCTTTTGTGCACTGCTGCACAAATGGTACAACCATTGTGGCATACGGTAAAGTGTTTACTAAAAAAACTGAAAATAGAAATACCATTTGACCCAGCAATTCCATTACTAGGAATATATCCTAAAGAGGTGAGAGACAGTGCACAAACAGACATATGTACACCGATGCTCATCGCAGCACAATTCATTATAGCAAAGAGATGGAAACAACCTAAATATCCATCAATGGATGAGTAGATAACTAAATTATAGTACATACACACGATGGAATACTAAAGAACAATGAGGGATACATGAATCATCTCACAACATGGATAAGCCTGGAGGACATTATGCTGAGTGAAATATGTCAAATGGGAAGGACAAATACTATATAAGCCCATCACTGTAAAAAGACAAGTTTGTTTGCAAAAGGAGACTCACATTCTAGGTTACTGGGGTCAGATGGGGAGGGGAGGGATTAATTTCAGGCTAGTTGTGGCCCACATGCTGACATGGGTAAGGGGAGGTATGTGAGGAAAGAGTCTGAGACCACCATGATAACATTAGGAAAAGGGAGGACACTGAATTATGCACATAGGAGATAGACAACAGGTGCTAATACTAACCAATGTGCCTACAATACTGCATTACCATTAACACCAAACACCAGGATACAGATAGCACATAAACACCAGAGAGGACCAGATGGGATCAGTGAACAGGAGTACACTCTAGACCAAGGATATATTCAGCTCAGGTTAACTTTGCACAGATACCATTGATATAAAATACCTGCAATCCTTACAGAAACAATAGAAGACAGACACATAGCAATCCTTCACAGACACGCAGAAACTAAGAGAGTGATCCAATGGATCTACCATCTCAGGACCATAGTACTGGGGGACACCAGATTTAATGGCACAACAAAATGCATAAAAGCCTTGTTCCTCATCCTACATTGGTGAGTAGCGACTGGGGTCTTAAAAGTTTTCAAGCAGCCATCTAAGATGAACCTAGTGGTCTCCTAGTATCAGAAATGAAGAAGAGTGCAAAAAAAAAGAATAATAATAATAATAAGGGCATTTAGAAGCAATCAGCCCTAGGACATGATGTCCCCTGAGACCAGAAGAACTAGATGGTGCCCAACTACCAAAGCCAACCATTTAGGAAAGGGTCAAATATGGAGATCCTGGATAGAGTGGGAGGGAAAACATGGGACAAAATCCCAAAACTCAATAATGTCCAGAATTCCTGGTCAGATGGGGTCTGGTGAGACCCCTAATACTATGGTCCTGGAATACATTCTGCACTTGGAATAAAACTCACTCCCAGGGGCTGGCTCTCAGCCCAGTAGTTAACAAGATGTACATGCAGACCACCCAGCCCAGGGAGACACACCGACATACCCTATGAAAATACATCCCTTGGAGCAATAGACCATGGGGCACCAGAGGGGCAACATTCATATGGAGGTAACATAAGACAGACAAGAGTGCATAACTATGAGGGCAGGGAGGAGGGTTACTTGGCAATGAGGGGAGGAGACTGGGTTAGGGTTGGGCATGGTAAATGGGGAGTGAAACTAAATGTAACATTGAATGTAAACAAACTCTTTAAGTAAAAAGAAAA
>NW_006921631.1:13946204-13951084 GCF_000298275.1 Orycteropus afer afer
AAAAAAAAAAAAAAACTGGGAGTGATGGCTTATTTCACCCTATCTCTTTTTCTTCACAACTAATTAATCTCCAGGTCTAATGATTCTGACTCCTAAGTAATTCTCAAATAAGTCCACTTCTTTCCATGAGTACTGATACTCATTCAGGTGTTCATCATTTCTCCTTAGTTTACTATGATTACCTTCTAATCTCTCCCCATATCCAGTCTTACTATGAGTCACAGGTTAAATTGTGTGCACCAAAAACAAGTGTCAACTTGGCTTGTTCATGATTTTCAGTGGTTTAGCAATTATGTAATGAGGTAGTTTGGTAGTTATGTAATGATATAGTCATCCTCCATTATGTGATGTGATGTGATGTGATCAGCCAATTAGTCATAATGGGTTTATGGTGGGTTACAACTCCCTTCTTCTGGTCATAGCCTTGATCTGATGTACAAAGAGTTTCCTTGAGACGTGTCCTGGATCACCTTTTGTCTTACAAGACGTAAAAGGAGAGGGAAGCGAGCAGAGGAGGGATCTGACTACCACCAAGAAAAAAGAGCTGGGAGTGGAGCATATTCTTGGGATCTTGGGTCGCTGCACTCTGAAACTCCTAGACCCAGGGGAAGATTGATGCCAAGACACATGTAGATCCCCAAGGAATGCTAGGTCCATGTTTTATGAAAAGATCCAAGGACCTTCCTCCAGAGCTGACAGATGAAGAAAGCCTTGCTCTAGAGCCAGTGCTGAATTCAGACTCATCTATGCCAAGAAATTTGGAAGACAGCTACCTGGCTAACTGACTGGCAAAGATCTATATTTGTACCCATTTCAGAGAAAGGTGATCCCACAGAATGTAGAAATTATCAAACAATATCATTAATATCACCCAAAACAAACAAACAAACTCATTACCAGTGAGTCATTTCCAACTCATAGCAAACCCCATTGGGTTTCTGAGGTTGTAAATCTTTATGGAAGTAGATCACTAGTCTCCCGTCCATGGAGCAGCTGATGGGTTTGAACCGCTGACTTTCCAGTTAGCAGTCAAGCCTCTTATCCACTACACAAGTAAAATTTTGCTGAAGATAATTGTAAAACCGTTGCAGCGATATATTGACAAGGAACTTCCACAAATGCAAACTGGATTCAGAAGAGGATGTGCAACAAAGGATATCATTGCTGATGTCAGATGGATCTTGGATCAAAGGAAATAATACTAGAAAGATGTTTACTTTTGCTTTATTAACAATGCAAAGACATTCAACTATGTGGATCATAACAAATTATGGATAACATTGAGAAGAATGGGAATTCTAGAACACTTAATTGTGCTCATGAGAAACATGTATATAGACCAGGAGGCTGCTGTTTGAACAGGACAAGGGGACACTGCATGTTTAAAATCAGGACGGGAGTATGTCAGGGTTGAATCCTTTCACCATACTTATTCAAGCTGTATGCTGAGCAAATAATCAGAGAAGTTGGACTATATGAAAAAGAACATGGCATCAGAATTGGAGGAAGATTTATTTACAACCTGTAATATGCATATGACACAACATTGCTTGCTCAAAATGAAGATGACTTGAAGCACTTATAGATGAAGATTAAAGACTACAGTCTGCACTGTGGATTACACCTCAACATAACGAAAATTAAAATCCTCACAACTGGATCATTAAGCAGCATCACAATAAATGGAGAGAAGATTGAAGTTGTCAAAGATTTCATATTATTTGGTTTCACAATCAACACCAATGGAAGCACAAGTCAAGCAATCAAATCCCGTATTGCACTGAGCAAATCTGTAAAAGGCCTCTTTAAAGTGCTGAAGAGCAAAGATGTCTCTTTGAAGACTAAGGTGTGGCCAACCCAAGCCATTGTGTTTTCAATCACATCATATGCATATGAAAACTGGACAATGAATAAGGGAGACTGAAGAAGAGTTCATGCTTCTGAGCTGTGGTGTTGGCAAAGAATACCGAAAGTGCCATGGACTGCACGAAGAACTGACAAATCTGTCCTGGAAGTAGTGCAGACGGAATGTGCCTTGGAAGGGAAAATGACCAGACTTCATCTCACCTACTTTGATCATGTTGTCAGAAAGGACCATTCCCTGGAGAAGGATATCATGCTTGGTAAAGTGGACAGTTGGTGAAAGAGGGGAAAGACCTCAACAAGATGAATTGATACAGTGGCTTCAATGATGGGCTCAGGTATAACAAGGATTGTGAGGCTGGCACAGGACTGGGCAATGTTCATTCTGTCATAAACAGGGTTGCCATGAGTTGAATGCAATTCGACAGTGCCTAACAACAACAAAGAAAACTTAGAATAAATTTCTGTTCGTTAAAGCCATCTATTTGTGATATTTCTATTACAGCAACACTAGATAACTAAGACATTCTGCCACCTGCATCAATTTTTAAATATTTTTTCAGAAGAAAATCTCAATGCAAAACTGATCTTGTCATTTCACCTCTTAAGATGAGAATAGTTTAGCATTATCTGTAGAATAAAGTTTAAATCCCTTAACATGGTTTATAATGCCCTACTACCTCTCCAATAGCATCTCATTCTACTTCACATCTTGTGCTCAATGCCTACTGAATTTTTTTCCTATTTTCACAAAAATTTAACTTCTTCAGAATAGGGATACTTGCCCACTTTTATCTCCTGTATTTCCTTTGGTAAAGTAAAATGTCAGCAAAAAAGAGGAAGACCTTCAATAAGATGGATTGACACAGTGGCTGCAACGATGGGTTCAAACAGCAACCATTGTGAGGATGGCACAGGACCAGGCAATGTTTTGTTTGGTTGTACATAGGGTCACTATGAAGTTGGAACTGATAGTACAACATATAACAACAGCAACAAATGTCCTGTGCTAGAACTTCCTAGGTCATAAGGCAAGAGTTCAGGAAACATTATTTGAATAAATAAACGTGTTATTCTGTGACTTATCTCTACATCTTCACATATGTACTTTCTTATTCCTGTATCTAGTCCTTATCTGGTCTACTCTATCCATCAGATATCAAGGTGTTTTTTCAGAACTCTGAACTCCAAGCATATACAAAGTCTTCCTGATATGCATGTGAATACCCTTCCCTCAATAGAAAAAGTATTACACATTATGACAACTGCAGTTCAAACTCACCAGCCACTCCTTGGAAGGAAGATTGAGCAATCTACTTCTGTAGTGATACCACCTCTCAAACCCAAGGAGGGGTCGCTATGAGTCAGATCTGACTTGATGGCAGTGAGTTCATTGTTTTGTTTTGTTTTTTAATGGCAACTGCTTATGTAATTTCCTCACTCCCCTGTAGATTCATGAGAGGACAGAACATGACTGCCATACTTTTATTATTGTGTCCCTAGCACCAATCACATGCCTGGCACATAGTAGATGCTTAAAAAATATATTTGTTGAATGAATGAATTAGTAAATCCATAAACAAGCTAGTGTAATGAGATAGATTTAATAATCTTCATTTTATAACTGAGGAAATTGAAAAGTACATAGGTTAAATGACTTTCTCATATAGATATGGGAGATATTACTACTAAGTAGAAGAGACTGACTAAGATCCAGGCTTTTCCGACTCTAAATTCCATGCTCCTTTCATGATACTTAGGAGCCTCTGGTGACGTAGTACCTAGGCATTTGACTGCTAACCAGAAGGCTGACAGTTCAAACCCACCACCCGCTTCTCAGAAGGAAGATTGCACAATCTTCTTCTGTAGAGATACTGCTCAGAAACCCAAGGAGGGGTCACTATGAGTTGGATCTGACTCAAAGGTAGTGAGTTTGTTTTTGTTTTTTTCATGATATTTGACTTATGTCTCATTTGTATGATGATATTCTGAAGCTCTCTAGGACCTCTAGGTTGCACAATTTCAGGAGGCATGATTCTCACAGGTACACTGTGAGTGGTGCCTTTGGACTTGTATAATGCAGAAGCCCTGGTCCTCTCACATCTAGAATGTCCAACACAGGTGTTATTCTTGTTCCTGTGAATCTGAGTTATATCAGGTTCCATTATCATATCTAAATATGACTCACATTGCAATTAAAATTCTATCTAGAGTCACAGCTGAGCCCTTTCAGCGTATTCTCCTTCCTAAACTTCCTCCTAAATGAAAATTAGGTTGAGAAATAACAGAAAATAAGTACAGGCAGTCCCCGATTACCAGAAGACTATGTTCCCAGTGGATTGTTTGGAATTTAGAACATAGTTTTTTAAAAAAAGAAAAAAGAAAAAAAAAATCAAGCTGTTATAAAGATAGATTTTCAAGCTAGATCTGGAGGTCATTTATCACATAGATGAATTGAACTCCAACATAAGAAGCCTTTGTTCAGGTTCTTGGAATTTGGGGTAATGGCAACACTTTCTTTTCTAAAGTAAATAGTTTTAAATCTGATATTTGGAAACCTCCTACCACCTTGTGTCTAGAGAATTAAGAATTAAGAGAAAGACTCAAAATACAATCTACCATGCTCTATAACTATTGTCAGAAGGAGTGGCTTACCATCAGTTTTTCTAAAACTCAAATCACTATACTCAGAAGGCAGTCTCTAAAATGTAAATTGCCTTATCCAAAGAGTCTTATAGTTCAGATCACTGTTTAATTATCTAGGATTACATCTTGCAACAAATTTGACAGAAGTGTCGTAAAGATGTTTCATTGAGAGATGATTATCCTGTGCCTACTGGCCATTTCACTTGAATCTCTAATGTTATTGTTGTTGTTGTTGTTATGTGCCATCGAGTTGGACCCGACTCATAGCAACCCCTCCTTGGGTTTCCGAGACAGTATCACTACAGAAGTAGATTGCCCCATCTTCCTTCCGAGGAGTGGCTGGTGGGTTTGAACCACCAGCCTCTGGTTAG
>NW_006921631.1:13951264-13958625 GCF_000298275.1 Orycteropus afer afer
TTTTTTTTTTTTTCATCACCCACCCTCCACATTATAACCATTATAAAGTCTTGTTAGTTGTATCTTGAAAATCTATCCTTAATCTGTCTACCAATTTCACTGCTACCAGCATAGATACCATTATCTACCATTTGGACCACTGAAAACACTTCGTAACTATTTTCCTTGACCCATTCTTTATCTGTACAGCAGTCAGTATGGATGAGAACAGGCTTTGGAGCTGAAAAATACAGCCTAGGATGCAGTTCTGCCCTTTGCTAATTACATGGCCTTTGCCAAGTCTGCTTAGCATTTCCGGTTGTTTCCTCTGGCTCAGAGCAATGACCATGGAACCTTCTATGTTATAACACCAGATAGATATAATCTTGACTTTCACTGGCAATGATCAGACTTCAGATCCTGCCTACCTACATAAAAGCCATCCACGAATCTTTTTAAAATATATGATTTAAAGTCAAGTACATCATTACAAACAAAATATAGAATTATCTTCTAAATTCAAGCTAATACAATTATAATATTTAAATATAATCAAGTTTCAGAAGTCTGCTTTTGAGGATAATCTGATGAAAAAGTACTATTATGATGAAGTAGTCCCAATCTTTCCAGAGCAAACTCTCCCAATGACCCTTTCCAAGGCAGCCATCTAGTTTCTTTCTACAAATCCATGCAGTATCCAAGGACCCAGATCCTGTTTGTCTTCCCACCTTTCCTGCTTCCCCAGCTCAGCATGAGTTTAAAAAGAAAAACAAAAAACTCACTGCCATCAAGTCAATTTTGACTCATAGAGACACCTTTTGGGTTTCCAAAGTGGTAAATCTTTACAGAAGTAGATTGCCCAGTCTTTCTTCTGCAGAGTGGCTGATGGGTTTGAACCACCAAGCTTCTGGTTAGCTGTCAAATACCTTAGGCACTACACCACCACAGCTCCTTAGCATAAGCAATAAGAGAAAAACCATTTGATTAAATTAAGCCTCACTGAAGTTTCTGAAGGAGTGCTGGTAGTGTAGTGCCTAAAGCACTTGACTGCTAACCAGAAGACTGGTGGTTCAAACCCACCAGCTACTCCTCAGAAGGAAGGTTGGGCAATCTACTTCCATACTGATACCACCTCAGAAACCCAAGGAGGGGTCGTTATGAGTCAAGTCTGACTTGATGGCATGTAACAACAACAAAGTTTCTGAAAGGAGTTCTGGTGGTTAAATGCTTAGCTGGCAACCCTGTAGGAGAAAAACCTAGTGGTCACCTTCTATAAAAATCATAACCATGAAAATCCTGTAGGATAGTTCTATTCTGTCCAAAAGGTTGCCATGAGTTAAGATCAACTCAACAGCACCAAAAAATAATAACAAATATGTAAGCACTGATGGTTCTTCAACTCTTCCAGATTTATTTTTAAAGAAGATGATCTTTATAATTGATAGGATCTCAGAAAATATAACAACTTTACTGACAATGTACAGAAAGTTATCTGGAGGAAAGGTACCATCACCTACGCAATCTAGCCCTACTTAGATGTTTTAGCTCTGCTACACTTTACACTTTAGTTTTGTTTTCTCCTCTCTCTCTCTCTCTCTCTTTATCAGCTGAACCAAAAGTGCTATGATCCCTGTAACTTACTTTAAACTCTATTTTACAATTTTGAGTGGCTTAGTTTAAGCTGTATTGTAGGCACAATCAGTTTCCCTAGTCAGCTATTTACTTGGCAGGAACACCTAATATTTAGTCCAAAAGGCCAATGTTCAGCCAGGAACCACAAGGATGTTCAGGACGGGATGACAGGAAAGGTAGGAGAGGTGAGACATCCCCCTTGTTACTCTTATATCCCACACCCTCTTGGTGAATGGAGGTGCAGCCATCCCTCACTCCCACCCACCTTCTAGGCTGGCAGGAATTCCATCCCAGTCTGCATGCTTGGATGAAACCTGGGTCACCTGCCTCACCCTGGCCTGATTTTTTTTTTCCCTTTTTTCTTCTTTTTAGTTTGTTTTTGTCTGTTCTAAGACTACTATTATTATTATTACTTTTGTCCTTTTTATCATTTTTCATTATTCTTTGCTTCCCAGGTTATAGTTTTCAGCTTTTTTTCTTTTCCATGTTCCTGGTTGCAATTTATTTTTTCTTTCTCATGGTTAACCCCATTCCTTGCTTTTCTTTTTGCATTTTTCCCATTTTTTTCCTTCATTATTCTCCTTCTCAACCGATTTTCTCCTATTGCCCTCTCACCAGATATTGTGGTGTGATTACACAATGTGTTTTTTCTCCATTTTATTTTATTTTTTTGATGTTTATTCAATTGTTATTTTTTTCTAACTGAGTGGGAGACATCAACAGTCCCCATATGACACAACTACACCCACACCTCCTGCATCTTCACTTACTGAGTGAGAGCCACCACTTCCTTCTCCACCAATGGGCCAATGATATGAACAACCACCAAGGAGAGCCTGACTTACCCTTAGCTGCTCTTCACAAACAGTTAACAGGGATCTAAATACAACAATATCACAATGTCTAGGAGACAACAGACCATCACAGTCCACACAAAGAAGCATGATAAAGTGGAGGATTCAAAATGGAGTCTCATCAGTAAGCACCATGCTATTCCCTCTAGCATCTTAGTGCTTGAAAAAGTAGGTAAAGCAGTTTGAATTAGGGATTTTGGTGCTCTGAACAGCTCACTGAATTGGAGTGCACCAAACATAGAAGAGCAGAATTAGAGGCACAGGGAGATTATTTAAGAAAGATCTACCTAGTGGAGGACAGATGGGTAGCCAAGAGAGGCCATTGGAAACTTCTCTGGGGCAGTCACTGACTGGTAGGTGAGGGTGACCACCTGAGATCTCCGTGAGCCAAGAAAGAAGACACCTTATATCAGCATACCAGCAGCCACACCAACATCCCAGCAAACAGCCCCAAGGATCTGCCTCCAGCACCTGATTTTATCAGTAACTTGGGTCACCTAAGTGCAAATGGGCATTCGCAGCACCATTGAAACTCAAGCAGAGAGCTCACTGGTGTTCCAGGAGGGTGAGCTCGCTTCCCCCTCAGCGGGTCACTGAGTGAGCTTGGATCAGCCTGGGAGACATTGAGAGATCTGTGCTTATCTTTGTCACTGATATCAGGACAACAGTTTACTAGCAGGTACTCTCCAGACTCTAGCACAGCTGAAATCATGCACATCTTTGGTGCTGCAGGTGGGTGGTATCACAGACAAACTCCTGAGCCATTTGCAGTCTGGGGGGATTGCACCAGTGCTGTGGGCAGTTGGGGCAGGGAGAGAGAGGAAACCACGGTTGAGTGCAGTCCCGGGAATTTGCCTTGGATCAGCTTTTTGGTGCCAAGGAACCTCAGAAGCAGGGTCTTTGAGTGTGCCTGAGCCTGGCAGAAAGTGGAGACTCCCTAACAACAGGAATCTTTCTTGAGATTGAGATGCAGACTTGCAAATAACTACGTCATCTATAACAGCCTGTGCAAAGCCCTAGAAATCAACCCTAGCAACACCAAGCTTTCCTTCTTCTGCTCCCACCTTCTCCGCCAATAACTTCACTCATTCAATAGAAGAAACCATATTCAGCCAATAAAACCTTCCACTTTGAACTCTAAATCCTCTTTATGACAAACAGAAACACATATCCACATTCCACACAATGATTCCACCATCACAAAGAAAACAGCAGAGCAAGCCGACATACCTGAATCAATAATAAAATAAAATACACCAGCTTCACCTTTTCAAAATATTAAATCATAAAACCAAGACAAAACAAATCAACATGTAACCAGCAGCTAAAGACAACCTCAAAATGTCTAGGAAATAACAGGCAACCTCAAATCAAACAAAAAAAAAAAAACAGGACAAGACATTACAAGCAAAACCACAAATAAAGGTCTCATTATACGTGGAGGAAGAGGAGGCAATACAATTATCTGAGAAGGAATTTAGAAGATATGTTTATAGAGCTATACAAAAGCCTAAGGAAACCCCAAACAGAAACAAGGAGAACACAGACAGTTCCCTGGAGGAACTTAGGAAAATCATTGAGGAACAGAATATTAAGATTAATGCACAATCAGAACGCATATCAAAACAGCAGTTACAAATGCAGAAGATGTCTATTGATATGCAAACCATGAACACCAAAATGACATAACTACACAACACAGTAGAAGCTCAAAAGAGCAGAATAGAACTGGCTGAAGAACGCATATCCCAACTAGAAGACAAATCCCTGGACACTAGCCTGTATGAAGAAAAATCAGAACAAAGCTTTAAGAGAAATGAAGAGAGCCTAAGGATTATATGCAATGACATGAGACAAAACAGTATAAGACTCACTGAAATTCCAGAACAAGAAGAGGCAAAAAAGACCACTGAGAAAATTGTGGAAGACCTGCTAGCAGAAAACTTCCCCCATATCATGAAGGAAGAAAAGATATTTGTCCAAGAAGCTCATAGAACCCTATACAAAATCAACCCCAAAAGAAAGACACCGAGGCATATTATAATCAAACTTTCCAAAACCAAAGACAAAGAAAAAATTTTGAGAGCTGCTCAGGAAAAAAAGAAATATTACTTATAATAATCAAACAGTTAGACTGAGATCTGATTACTCAGCAGAAACCATGGAGGCAAGAAGGCAATGGGACGGCATATGTAAAACTCCAAACGGAAAAAACTTCCAAATAAGAATCCAGCCAAATTATCCATCAAATTATCCATCAAATTATCCATCAAATATGAGGGCAAAATCAAGGCATTCTCAGATAAACAGAAATTAAGAGATTTTGTGAAAACCAGACCAACCTTACAAGGAATGCTCAAGGAAGTCCTACCAAGAGAGAACCCACAACAGAGATCAGCAAAACCAGGATATGTGACATCAACTCTAAAACCATATCAGAAATAGATACTCATAATAAGACCATAAAACATTCTACCTTAAAAACCAAGGAACTCAAGCAGCACATAACAACAGCAAATAACTTATCAGAGGAAATACTACTTTTAGGTACAGACTCTAGGAAAAAAATAAAGAAAACACAACAATGTCTTTGCAGCACACACTGTTCTAAAAATATAGAGACTAGAATATACTCCAAGGTAACCACAGAGAAGAGTAACAATTCTTCTAAGTGAATCCAGAAGGAAGGAAAACATATGGGCTTAATAAACACAAAACTGACTATAAAGAAGAAAAGGGAGAAAGCAATAGCCAACAAACTGAACTCAGCACAGAAATATACACGGACCAAGGAATCACCAACAACATGACAAAAAAACCACAATAGAATGACACCAATCAACTCATACCTATCACTAATTACACTCAATGTGAATGGACTAAATGCACCTATCAAGAGAAAGAGAGTGGCAGACTGGATAAGAAAAGAAGACCCATTGATATGCTGCCTAAAATAGACACACCTTAGACACAAAGATAAAAACAAATTAAGAGTTAAAGGTTGGAAAAGAATATACCAAGCCAATGGAAACCAAAAAAGAGCAGGGGAAGCAATTATGATTCCTGATAAAATAGACATTAAGGTGATAAAAAATCTTAAGAGACAAGGATGGGCATTATACAATGCTGAAAGGGTCAATCGACAAAGAAGAGGTGACAATAATAAACATTTATGCCCCCAATGAAAATGCTCATAAATACGCAAAGCAAATATTAACTGAATTAAAAGGAATGATAGACAACTCTATATTAACAGTGAGGGATTTTAACACACCACTTTCAAGGAGAGATAGTTCAATGGGAAAGAAGCTCAGCAAAGATACAGAAGAACTTAACAACACAATCAACCAACTGAAACTCATAGACATATATAGAGTACTTCACCCAACTAAAACAAAATTCACATTCTTTTCCAGTACACATGAATCCTTCTGTAGAATAGACCATATATGCTAGGACATAAAACAAGCCTCAATAAATTCAAAATAATTGAAATACTGCAAAGCATTGTCTCTGACCACAATGCTATAAAACTAGAAATTAATAATAGGAAGAGCAAGGAAAAAGCATCAAACATATGGAAGCTGAACAACTCTCTGCTTAAAAACTACTGGGTTACAGAACAGATAAAAACTGAAATAAAAAAATTCCTAGAAACTAATGAGAATGAAGATACATCCTACCAAAACCTATGGGACACAGCAAAAGCAGTACTCAGAGGATAGCTTATAGCAATAAATGCATACATCAAAAAAGAGGAAAGAAACAAAATCAATACTCTAAATTATCAACTACAACAACTAGAAATAGAACAACAAAAGAGTCCTACAGTATCTAGAAGCAAGGAAATAATAAAGATCAGAGAAGAAATAAATGAAATAGAAAACAAAAAAATCCATAGAGAAAATCAACAAAACAAAGAGCTGGTTCTTCAAAAACATTAATAAAATCAACAATCCGTTGGCAGACCTAACAAAAGAAAAGAAGGAAAAGACCCAAATCACAAGAATTGTAAACGAAAATGGTGTCATCACAACTGAACCAACTTAAGTAAAAAAGATACTGACAGAATAGTATGAAAAACTGTACACCAATAGATATGAGAATCTAGAAGAGATGGACAGGTTTCTAGAAACACAAGATCTACCTAAATTATCCCACTCAGAAATAGAAAACTTGAACAGACCCATAACAAGAGAAGAAATTGAACAGGTCATAAAAAAACTTCCCACAAAGAAAAGCCCTGGCCTTATTTTATTTCTATAAAATATTCAGGGAAGATTTGACACCTATGCTACTCAAGCTATTCCAGAACATATAAAAAGATGGAGTTACTCCCAAACTCATTTTATGAAGCAAGCATAACACTAATACCAAAACCAGGGAAAGACAACACTAGAAAGGAAAACTATAGACCAGTATCACTCATGAACATAGATGCAAAAATCCTTAACAAAATCCTGGCCAACAGAATCCAAAAACATATCAAAAAATTAATACATCAGGACCAAGTAGAATTCATACCAGGTTTGCAAGGGTGGTTCAACATCAGAAAATCAATTGATGTAATCCACCACATAAACAAAACAGAGGAAAAGGACCATATGATTATATCAATTGATGCAGAAAAGGCATTTGATAAAATCCAATATCCATTCCTGATGAAAACTCTCAGCAAAACAGGGATAGAAGGGAAATTCCTCAACATAATAAAGGGTATATATGCAGAGCCAACAGCCAACATCATTATTAATGGAGAAAGATTCAAGGCATTCCCCTTACAAACGGGAACCAGAGGGATGCCCTCTATCACCACTTCTATTTAACATTGTATTGGAAGTCCTGGCCAGGGAAATAAGGCAAGAAAGAGAAATAAAAGGCATACATATTGGCAAA
>NW_006921631.1:13961460-13962612 GCF_000298275.1 Orycteropus afer afer
CACGAACAGACATATGTACACCTATGTTCATTGCAGTACAATTCACCATAGCAAAGAGATGGAAACAACCTAAATGCCCATCAACAGATGAGTGGATAACCAAGTTATGGTATATCCACACAATGGAATACTGTGCCACATTAAAGAACAATAAGGGATATGCTAATCATCTCGCAACATGGATGAACCTGGAGGACATTATGCAGAGTGAAATAAGTCAATCGCAGAAGGACAAGTATTGTATTCTGTAAAAAAGAGAGAGAAGGGTTTGCTTGGGAAAGCGAACTCACCTAGTAGATTACCGGGATGGGGAGAGAAAGGGAGGGATTGATTTAGGGCTAGTTGGGGCTTACATGCTGACATGGGTAGGGGGAGGGATATACAGGAAGGATATATGACTACCATGATAACACTGGGAAAAGAGAAGACCTTGAACCATGCTCATAAGAGATAGACAACAGATGTTAAAACCAACCAATGTGTCCACAATACCACATTGCCATTAACACCAAATACTAGGCTATGCAGATAAACACATAAACACCTGAGATGATCAGACAAGGATCAGTGAATAGAGGTATACTCTAGACCAAGGATAGACTCAGCAGAGGCTTATCTTGTACAGACACCAATAATACAAAATACCTGCAGTCCTTACAGAAACAATAGAAGACAGACACAGAGTAATCTCTCATAGGCATCCCAACACTATGGGAGAGAGATCCAATAGAGCTACTACCTCAAGACCATAGTACTGAGGTACACCAGACTCAATTGGCACAACAAAATACATAAAAGCATTGCTCCACATCCTACGTTGGTGAGTAGCAACTGGGATCTTAAAAGCTTTCAAGCAGCCATCAATGATGCAGCTAATGGTCTCCTAGCATTGGAAGTGAAGAAGAAAGCACACACAAAAAAAAAAATGGTCCTTGAGACCAGAAGAACCAGATAGTGCCCAGCTACCAATGCCAACCACTCAGGAAAGGATCAAATCTGGAGATTCTGGATGGAGTGGGAGGGAAAATGTGGAACAAAATCCAAAAACTCAAAAATGACCAGAATTACTGGTCAGATGAAGTCTGGTGAGAATTCCAATACTATGGCCCTGGAATACATTTGGTGCCTGGAATAAAACTCACCCCCAGAAGC
>NW_006921631.1:13966673-13971621 GCF_000298275.1 Orycteropus afer afer
AAAATATTTGTTTAATAAATGGTGCTGGAAAAACTGGATAACCATTTGCAGAAAAATTAAACAAGATCTGTACCTCACACCATGCACAAAAATTAACTCCAGATGGATCAAAGACTTAAATGTGAAACCTAAAACTATAAAGTTCCTCAAGGAAAAACTAGGGGCAAATTTAGGGGTCTTAGCATAGTGCCTAAGGTACTTGACTGCTAACCAGAAGGCTGGCGGTTCAAACCCACCAGCCACTCCTCGGAAGAAAGATGGGGCAATCTACTTCTGTAGTGATAATGCCTTGGAAACCCAAGGAGGGGTTGCTATGAGTCGGGGCCAACTCGATGGCACATAACAACAACAACAACGATATGGCATAAATAGACGATCAAACATAATCCAAAATGCACAAATAGCAGAAGAGAAACTAGATGATGGGGATCTTCTAAAAAATCAAAGTTTTATGTGCTTCCAAAGAATTCTTACAGAGTCAAAAGAGAACCTACAGACTGGGAAAAATATTTGGCAATGACATATCTGACAAGAGACTTATCTCTAGAATTTATAGAAAACTCCAACACCTCAATAACAAAAAGACAAATAAGGCAATTGAAAAATGGGCAGAAGACATGAATAGGCACTTCACCAAGGAGGATATTCAAGCGGCCAACAAACATATGAAGAAATGCTCACAATCATTAGCCATTAGAGAGATGCAAATCAAACAACAATGCGATACCATCTTGCCACAACACTAGCGCAAAGTTCAACAAGATAGAAAATAACAAATGCTGGCGAGGATGCAGAGAGATTGGGACTCCCATACACTGCTGGTGGGACTGTCAAATGGTACAACCACTGTGGAAAGCCATATGGCAATTCCTTAAAAATTTGGAATTAGGAATACCATTTGACCCAGCCATTCCATTACTAGGTATATATCCTAAAGAAGTGAGAGCCATGAAAAGAACAGACATGCACACCCATGTTCATCACAGCACTATTTACAATAGCAAAAAGATGGAAACAACCTAGGTGTCCATCAACTGAGGAATAGACAACCAAACTATGGTACATACACACAAAATGGAATACTATGCAAACCTAAAGAATAACACAGAATCTGCAAAACACTGCATAACATGTATGAACTTGGAGGACATTATGCTGAGTGAAATAAGTCAATCAAAAAAGGACAAATATTGTATTAGTCTGTTATTGTAAAAGTCAAAGAAAGGTTTATACAAGGAAGGAAATTGTCTTTGTTTGTTATCAGGGGTGAGAAGGGAGGGGAGAAAACACTGTTAGTAGGTAGAGATAAGTATTGATTTGGGTGAAAAGAAGGGCAATGTGCCAAATGTGAGTGATCAACATGGTGGCATTGAGGAAGAGGAAGACAGAGAGGTACATGGAAGGTACAGACAACAAAGATGAACCCTTTTGCCAATATAGTACTGCATTGTGCATTGTCAGTGAAGGAACACATGGATTTATGAGTGGATAAATGGGTGGACAGGCTGGACAGGCTGAATTATTAGGTATGTCAATGCAGTGGGGAGTATACCCAAGACCATGTATAGGATTGGTGGGCAATGTTTCTACAAGTGTATTTTCATGTTCTGTAAAAGAATTCCCAGGTGTATAGTAGATCTGACAAGGGACAAGGCTGTAG
This sequence comes from Orycteropus afer afer, assembly GCF_000298275.1. Taxonomy (NCBI): domain Eukaryota; kingdom Metazoa; phylum Chordata; class Mammalia; order Tubulidentata; family Orycteropodidae; genus Orycteropus; species Orycteropus afer. The sequence goes on from NW_006921631.1 coordinate 13,968,334, forward strand.
TCACTTCTTGGCCACAGCCAGATACTCAGAGGTACCTAGTAGTTGAATTTGTGGGCTCAGGACTATAGTCTCAGAGGACTTCAAGCTCAATTGGCATAACATACTTCACAAAACATTGTTCCACCTCCTACTTCGGTGAGTAGCAACTGGGATCTTAAAAGCTTGCAAGCAGTCATCTAGATGCAATGATGGGTCTCTTCTCATCCAGAGCAAAGAATAATGAAGAAAACCAAAGATTCATGGAAACAAATAGTCCTAGCAATTGGTACAGCATGCGATCTGAAGCCTATATGACTATGAGAGCAGAAGGACTAGATGATGTCTGGCTACAACTGTCAACCACTCAGAGGGGGGATCTATGTAGGAGATCCTGGATAGAGACAGAGAACAATATAGAACAAAAGTCAAAATCATTTGGAGAAAAAAAAGGGGGGGGGGGACCAGGTTTGCTGGTCTAATAGAGCCTGGTGGAACCACTGAGACTATGGCCCCTAGCTGCCCTTCAGGTCTGGAATTGAACCCACACCTGTGGCTTCCAGCCAAACAAAAGACAGGTATATGAGTTGAATATGTACCTGAGGTAGATACACTCCTTGTAGAGAACAATTATGGGAGAAAAAAGGGCTCTCTCTTCTATGAACAGGGAGACAGCTCAGGGGGCAGGAATACATGGAGGGATGAACACAGGGAAGAGGTAACTATTGGGAGGAAATAGGAAGGGAGCTGTTGCATGGGGGTAAATTGTAGTCAATGTCATGAGACAAAGTGTATGTGAACTGCTATATGGAAAGTAAATTTGCTCTGTAAACTTTCATCCAAATCACAATAAAAGAAAAAAGAAAAATATGACAAAATATTATCATTTGTTAAATCTGGTTGATGGATACAAGGGATTTTTTTGTTTGTTTGTTTTCTGCACTGTTAACTATATTTGAACTATTTTATGAAAAAGGAGTTACATAGTGGTGGTGTACTAAATTACCTGGTATGGCTTTTCTAGCCGGAAGTCTTTGTAAACTCCGTGGTGGGATTTGCTGTGAGCAACTGAGGAGCTCCTGATTGTTAAAGTTATCCCCCTGGGGTATTTCTGTTTTGAGTGGCACAAAGCAATATTCTGGGAAGTACGTTCTCCCTCAGGTGTTTAGAATTCTGATATTGGAATTGGTTAGTTTGGGCACTCTGCTAGGCTCAAAACGAGCCCTCCTAGAAGGAAAAGAAGTCTCTCTGACTGCTGGCTGGGAAATACATGGTGCTTAGGGAAACATACTCCTACTTTGATAATAGCATGATGAATACTAGAAATGGGTTTTTATTGGTGAAAGTACTGGCATATTTAGTAGCTTAACAGATAGTTGAAATGTATGTTAATGGTGAAAATTGGTTTCAAGATATCTGGATTGTCTATAATTTCTAGAGCTACTCTCCATCCTTGTATGAAAGGAGGTTTAAGAATATCATGAGGCCTAAGGCCTGTACATGTAGGGATGGTGACTGAGGTTTGTTTCCTAAACGGTCCTATTTGAGCCATTGGTTTGGAAAATTCTGGTTGCCTGATGCTGTCTATAATTCTGATTACAGAATATTGTTCGTGTTGTCAAATCATCTAAAAGTACCAACGCTGGGTCTTTAATGAACTTACAAAATATATTGGACAAACTTGTCCTTGCTTGGTAGTAGATGTTTATTTAATACAGCTAATATTGACATTTATGGAAGAATTTTGTCTATTATTTGCTTTCATTATAACTTAGTAGTAAGATTATTGGGACATAATTAACCTCTCACCTCTAACCATTGACACCTACCATTCATGACCAAATTGCCTTACATAAGTAACACATACAATCAAAAAAAACAAACCCACTGTCATTGAGTCAATTCCAACTCATAGTGACCCTCATTGGGTTTCCAAGACAGTAAATCTTTATGGAAATAGATTACCATATCTTTCTTCCATGGAGTGGCTGGTAGGTTTGAGCTGCCAACCTTCTGGTTAGCAGTCAAATGCCTTAGGCAGTACACCACCAGAGCTCCCATATCATATACAGTCTATAAATATATTAGTCTTCCTGCCCCTACTTCATAACTGTAACAACACTGCTGGGCAGCAGCAAGGGTTCAGGAAATATATTAGACTCACTCTAATAGACCAGAGGGCAATATGATAATCTGTAAATCAGATACTGTCTATAAAGGGACAGGTTATTGACAAGCAACTGAAGGGCTGGAAGTTGGGAAGAGGACACTAAAACTAATGTCAGAGGAGAGGCAGAAACGTGGCTGAAAAAATCTTGAAGAAAGATTCTTTCTGTATGTAGTAGGGAGAGGGGATGCTGCTAAACTGATTGCCAAGGATGCAAACAACAATGGCTGCAAGAATCATCAGATGAATGAACCTGGTGAAGGTTACATTCTAGTCATGCACAAAGCACTTCTTCAATTAGCCACCCCTGTGACAGAGGCCTCAGTGACAACACACAGTGGCTCTTCTATTCAGAACAAGAGTGACATATGGGATGTGTTGTGCCTAGACAGCTAAGGTTACATACATACCTGCACGTGTACACACATGCACACATACACACACACACATACACACTATTGATCATTGGAAGATCATGTGCAATAGTCTGTGATAAATGTATGTGGAATCTTGGAGACCCTTTTATACTAAAGATTAAGCAAAAAACAAAGAACAAGGCGCTTTACAAAAACTTTAACCTAATGAATCAGTCCCTTACCTCCAAAAATAACAAGATTTTCATATCCTGAGAATCTGGTAAAAGGGTAGTTATTTTCATAGTTTGTGGAATAATATTTGTGCTTCACTGTCCAATACACAAACACACTACGTGTAGTGGACTACACTCACAATTTCTAGGGATAAGGTAAATAATCTGAATTCATAACAAATTCCTCAAGTGATTACTGTTGTTGTTAGGTGCCATTGAGTCGTTTCCGACTCATAGCAACCCCATGCACAACAGAACGACATACTGTCCGATCCCGCGCCAGCTCCATGATCCCTGCTATACTTGAGCCCATCATCACAGCCACGTGTCAATCCATCTCGTTGAAGGACTTTACCTCTTTCGTCGACCCTCCACCCTACCAAGCATGACATCCTTCTCCAAGGAAAGGTCCCTTCTGACAACATGATCAAAATAGGTGAGACGAAGTCTGGCCATTTTCTCTTCCAAGGAACATTTTGGGTGCACTTCCTCCAGGACAGATCTGTTAGTTCTTTTAGCAGTCCATGGTACTTTCAGCATTCTTCGCCAGCACCAC
>NW_006921631.1:13973496-13997324 GCF_000298275.1 Orycteropus afer afer
CGAGTTCCAGCATTATTTCTGTCACCAAGGCCAAATTTTCCAGCTACCAGTGATTCTTCTTTATTTCCAACTTTTGTGTTCCAGTCACCAGTGATAATTAACACATCCTGATTGCATGTTCCGTCAATTTCAGACTGCAGAAGTTGATAAAAATCTTCAATTTCCTCATCTTTGGCTTTGGTGGTTGAGGCATAAATTTGAATAACAATCATATTAATGGGTCTTCCTTGTAGGCGTATGAATATTACCCTATCACTGACAGCATTGTACTTCAGGACAGACCTTGAAACATTCTTTGTGATGATGAATGCCATGCCATTCCTCTTCAAACTGTCATTCCTGGCATAGTTGTCTGATTCAAAATGACCAAAACCAGTCCATTTCTGCTCACTAATGCTGAGGATAACAATCTTTATACATTCCATTTCATTTTTGACAACTTCCAATTTTCCTAGCTTCATACTTTGTACATTCCATTTCCGATGATTAATGGATGTCTGCAGCTGTTTCTCCTCAATTTGAGTGGTGCCACATCAGCAAATGGAGGTCTCATAAGCTTTACCTTATCCATATGAGTAAGGATGGATTTACTCTGATGATGCAGCTCTTTCCCAGTCCTATTTTGAGAGTCTTCTAACCTAACTGGACTATTCATAAAGTTGTGTGGTAATGTATCAGACAGTGTTTCTTTGCTATTCATAAGATTTTCTCTGGCCAATTCTTTGAGAAGTGGATGGCCTCTTCCTTCTTTCTAATCTGTCTCAGTCTGTAAACTGGGCTGATACCTGTGTACCATGTGCATCGCGCTGGGTTTGAAACACCAGTGGCTGAGCCTCAAAACTCACATCAACATGTCACCATGTTAGGACAAACCAACAGACGAGTTTGTCTCTCTGTAGGAAACTTCTCCTACCACCCTTACCTGGGTCCCTGCGGCTGACTCCTCCTCTATCCCGGTTCCTGGGCCTTTTAATCCCCTTCCTCCTGTTCTCCCGCCCTGCTGCTTCGGGTATATCTGGATTCCCTCTCCTCACCTGGATCTCTGCGGCTGATTATTAAGTGATTATTAAGTACAATAAAGTTTAAGAACCAGAGGCTTCTGTCAGTGCCTGAGGACTTGCCCACATTTCTCTTCTGTGAGACTTGGGATTTAGTCAATCAAGCTTCTATTTCTTAGAGCCTTTTCCCTGCAGGAAGAAAACTAAGCCTCACATGGGTTGCCATATTGGTGGGAGCTGTTAGGGACGTTTTCAAGCAGGTTCCTTCGGAAGCTTTTGTAGGACAAGAACAGGTACCATTGTGTCCCTATAGTCTGAAAAATAAAAAGGTGAGAATTGGGGAAAAGGTTAGAGGAAAGGTATAGGGAAGTTTGGCAATGGAGAGAAAACAGACTCTGTAAACATTTCTGCTTCCTTAGAGTGCAGACTTTAATTTACTTCTTATTGGTGCAATGCATCCTTCCTTAAGAAAACAACTGAAAGGAGCCCTTTAAAGACCCAAATTTTAATAGAAATATGACTGAATATTGTTTTTGTTGTTTTTAGGTGACATCAAGTCAGTTCCAACTCATAATGGCCCTATGTACAACAGAACAAAACAAAATTCTGCTTGGTCCTGTGTCATCCTCACAGTTGTGCCTGTTTGAGCACATTTTTGCAGCTACTGTGTCAATCAATCTCATTGAGGGTCTTTCTCTTTTTCACTAACCATCTACTTGACCAAGCATGATGTCTTTCTCTAATGACTCATCCCTCCTGATAGCATGTTCAAAGTACATGAGATTCTTCTAAGGAGCATTCTGGCTGTCCAAGTATATTCATTACTCTTTGCCAATACCATAATTCAAAAGCATCAATTCTTCTTCATTCTTCCTTATTCTTTGTTCAGTTTTCTCATGCATATGAGATGATTGAAAATATCATGGCTTGGGTCAGGCTCACCTCAGTTTTCAAAGTGACACTTTTGCTTTTTAACACTTTCAAGAGGTCTTTTGCAGCAGATTCGATCAATGCAAAATGTCATGTAATTCCTTGACTGCTACTTCCATGGGCCTTGATTGTGGATCCAAGTAAAATAAAATCCTTGACAACTTCAATCTTTACTCTGTTTATCATGATGTTGCTTAATGGTCTTGTTTTGAGGATTTTGGTTTTCTTTATATTGAAGTGTAATCCATACTGAAGGCTAAACTCTTACATCTTCATCACTAAATGCTCCAAGCCTTTTCACTTTCCTCAAGCAAGGTTGTGTTATCTGCATGTCATAGGTTGTTGATGAGGCTTCTTCCAATCCTGATGCTTTGTTCTTCTTCATATAGGCTAGCTTCTCAGCATATAGATTTGAATAAGATTAGTGAAAGATTACAACCCTGCCAACACTTTTCCTAATATTAAAGCACACAGTATCCTCTTGTTCCCTTTGAGCAATTACCTCTAGTCTATGAACAGGTTCTGCATGAGTAAAATTAAATGTTCTGGAATTCTCGTTCTTTGCAATGTTAGCCATAATTTTTTATGGCCTAGAAAATAGAATGCCTTTGCATAGTCAAGTTGTTGTTATGTGCCGTCGAGTTAGACCCGACTCACAGCGACCCCTCCTTGGGTTTCCGAGGCAGTATCACTACGGAAGTAGATTGCCCAACCTTCCTTTGGAGGAGTGGCTGGTGGGTTTGAACCGCCAGCCTTCTGCATAGTCAAGAGAACACAGGTAAGCATCTTTCTGGTATTCTATGCTTTCAGCCAAGATCCATCTGAGATCAGCAATGATATCCCTCATTCCATGTCCTCTTCTGAATCCAGCTTGAATTTCTGGCACTTCCTTCTCAAAGTCCTGCTCCAACCATTTTTAAATTATTTTCAGCAAAATTTTACTTGCCTGTGATATTAATGCTATTTTTCAATAATTTCCATATTCCATTGGATCCCCTTTCTTTGGAATGGACAGATCAGACCTCTTCTAATCATTTGGTCAGGTAGTTTCTTCCAAATTTCTTGACATAGACAAGTGAGACTTCCAGCATTGCACCCATTCATTGAAGCATTTCAATTGATATTCCATCAATTCCTGGAGCTTTGTTTTTGCAAATGCCTTCATTGCATATTGGACTTCTTCTTTAATACCATCAGTTTTTTATCATATCCTACATCCTGAAATAGCTGAACATCTACCAATTCTTTTTGGTACAGTAATTCTGTGTATTCTCTCTTCTTTTGAAGCTTCCTGTGTCATTTAATATCTTATCCATAGAATCCTTCAATATAGAAACTCAAGGCTTGAATTTTTCCAATTCTTTCAACTTGAGAAATGCCAAGCATTTCTTATCTTTTTCTTTTCTAACTCCAGATCTTCGTTCATTTCATTATAATACTTTACTTTGTTTTCTTTTCTTTTTTGCTACATTTTTATATCTTCAGTTCAGCTCTTTTAAGTGATCATTTCTTCCATTTGCTTTAGTTACTTCATGTTCAGAAACAAGTTTTAGAGTCTGTTCAGATGTCCATTTTGGTCTTTTCTTTGTTTCCTATACTTTTAATGACCTTTTGTTCCCTTCATGTGTGATGTTCTTGATACAATCCATCTGGTCTTCTGTCCTTAGTGTTCAATGCACCAAATCTATTCTTGAGATGGTCTCTCAATTCAGGTGTGATATATTCAAGGTCATAGTTTGTTTTTTTGTGGTCTTGTTTTAATTTTTTTTAACTTAAACTTGAACAGTTGATGGTATGTTCTGCATTCTGCCCCAGCCTTGCTCTAAGTGATGATATTGAGCTTGTCTATCTCTTTCTATAGATACAATTGATTTGATTCCTGTGTATTCCATCTGGTGAAGCCTAAATGTATAACAATTTATGTTGTTGACAAAAGTTATTTGCAATGAATAGGTCCTTGATCTTGCAAAATTCTATCATTTGATCTCCTGCATCATATTTATCACTGAGGCCATTTATCCAGTTACTATTCCTTCTTTTTTGTTTCCATCTTGTACATTCCAATCAGTGGTAACTGTCAATGCATCTTGATTGCATGTTTAATCAATTTCAGGCTACAGAAGGTAAATATCTTCAGTTTCTTCAACTTTGCCATTAGTGGTTGGTGTGTAAATTTAAATAATAGTTTTATTAACTATTTGTACAGCTTCGTAGTCATATGGATATTATTGCATCACTGAAAGCACTGTACTTCAGAATAGATCTTGAAATATTCTTTTTGATGATGAATGTGATACCATTCCTCTTCAGTTTGCCATTCCTGGTATGTTGTTGCTGTTATGTGCCATTGAGTAGGGACCAACTCATAGCGACCCCTCTTTGGGTTTCTGAGGCAGTATCACTACGGAAGTAGATTGCCCAATCTTCCTTCTCAGGAGTGGCTGGTGGGTTTGAACCACCAACCTTCTGGTTAGCAGTCAAGTACCTTAGGCACTATGCCACCAGAGCTCCCATTCCTGGTATAGTAAACCATATATGTGTCCAATTCAAAATGGTCAACACCAGTCCATTTCATGTCACTGATGCCTACGATAGCAATCTTTATGTGTTCCATTTCATTTCCTGATGACTTCCAATTTTCCTAGATTAATACTTGGTACTTTCCACATTCCATTTATTAATAAATGCTTGCAGCTGTTTCTTCTTATTTTCAATCATGCCACATCAGCAAATGAAGGCACTGAAAGCTTTACTTAATCCACATAATTAAGGTCCTCTCTGCTTTGCAGAGACAACTCTTCCCCAGTCATTTTTTGATTGTCTTCCAATTTGAGGAGCTTATCTTCCAGAACTATATCAGACAATGTTCTGTTGCTATTTATAAGGTTTTTACTGGCCAGTTTTTCAGAAATCGATTGCCAGGTCCTCCTGCCTAGTCTTCTTTAGTCTTGAAGCTTCACTTAAACCCATCTAGCAGGGGTGATCCTGCTGGTATTTGAAATACTGGAGGCATAGCTTCCAGTATCACAGAAACACACAAGCCACCATAGTATGACAAACTGACAGACAAGTGGAATTTATCTCTTATTGGCACACAGCTCCTTTGCTTAAGAGAACAACCACACCTGAGTCTTAGTAGAAAGGTGATTGCATAGCATGGATAAATCTGGAAAATACTGTTTATCATAAATGTGATAGTTTTTTAATGGGCTTTTTGAGCGCTGCATTCAAACACAAATATTTGGCATCAAATATTTAGACAAAAGAAATTTTAGAAATGCAAAAAAAATGACCTCTTATTTTATAAGAATTGGCTACAATAGCCATCAATGAAATGAAAAAGGACATTTTTATGTACAGAGAGAAGGAAAAGAATATGAGATTTGTGTTAGGGGTTATTTTCACCTGTTAGGCATTATATTTCAGGAGATAGAATTTCTTTGATAATTAATAAGAGCTTCAGGTGTGGTTACACATAGTCTATGTACTTCAAAACAGTCCCTAGTGCAGCAGAAGACAAAGTATGTCATAGGCAGGAGCTAAATGAGGGCCATAAAGGGAAGAACACCAAGAAAGACAAGGGAACAGAGCTAAACGGGGACTTTCTAATTGTAATAGGTTCCTCTCCTGCCAGGTTTTCCTGCTCCATCCACCCTTCTGAAAGCTTACCTGTCAGAGTCAATCCTTTGAGTTTGCCTATTTTATGCTTACATTGTCTCATAAGGAAAAATCCACATTAATAAGACTTCAGGTGAGACATAAGATAGAAGGTAGGTGCTTTTACTTTAGGAGTTGACATCTTTAATGCACACCGCCTGTGTCAGACAACAGTGATACAGAAATGAAAATGACTTATCTCGGTATTGAATAGTTTATAGTTTTACAAAACATTATATAAGCTGAGAAGATGAAATCACTTTCCCAGAGGATTCTAAGAGACTGTGGTTGGTCAGAAATTTTAGAAAACAGAATAATGACTTGAGGCAGGCATAGGTTGCTGTGGAAGTACAAAGAATTGTGCTAAATCCAAGCTGAGTGTTTAAAGAAGACATCCTCAAAGAGATGATGCTGAGCTAAGGCATCCAAGGGAAGGAAGATGGGAAGGGCATTCCAAACCCATAGTGATGCATGAGCAAAGAAACAGGCGTGGAACAGAGGGAGGAAGGAAGAAGGGGTATCTTGGCTTCTTGGTATTAGTAAAGTACAAAGTTAATAAGATGTGGGACATTAAAATAAAAAGTAAAAAGAAAAATCTAGAGAATCTCACAAGTCATGCTCAGAAGTTTGGACATTGATAGGCAATGGAGAATGAATCACTGACAGAATTTGAAGTAGAGAAGTAAAATATAAGATTTAAGGTTTTGGATGATTACATGGGTCCATAGAAAAAAAAATTAAAAAGTAATAAATAAAAAATGGTTGTCATCAAATTGGTTGTGACTCATGGGAAACCCATGAGTAGAACTGTGTTCCATAGGGTTTTCAATAGCTGTTCTTTTGGAAGTTGTTGGGGTGCCTCTGAGTAGGTTCAAACTGCCAACATTTTGGTTAGTAGATGAATGCTTACCCTTTTACACTAACTAGCAAACCTTCTACATTAGACATCTTTTAGGAAAACACTTCAGGGCATGAGAATCAGTGTAGCCTATTTACTGTTTAATGAACTACATAATGTGTGTGTGGGTAAGTGAGTGGGTGAGTGTCTATAAAATATATTATGTTATATAGCATTTTGTTGTTTGTTAACATCAATTAACATGGGGAGTCTGTGATATAACTAGGCATTATTATCTCCATTTAACAGATAATAAAACTAAGTCTTAGGAGATTAATGATTTGTCCAAGCTGACATCAGATCTATACACCAGATCTCCTCACTCTTAGTCTTGTATTTTTCTATGACTCTATATTTTCAATAGTGTAGTCTCCCAATAAATTCAGTGAATTCTGTAAAATAGAAAGGATGGGAGATGGATAGGAATCTCTTTGTTTTATAAAAGGGGTGGAAAATGGATGGGAAGCATGTCAAGTTTTCTTGGCTCCGTGGGCAAAATGAACAGAGACTCTGATGCCTCAAAGCCTTTCCACATGCACTTTCCCTGACTGGAACACTTTCCTCCCTCAAATCTTTTCCTGTCCTCTCTCCATCCTCACATCACATAGTCATCTGTCACTCCTTCAAGGAAGCTTTCCTGGATCTCCAATGCTGTTCTCCAGTATGTTCTTCTGCAGTCTAATAGCATTCAACAGCATTCTAATAGCATCACACCATATTGTGAATGCCAGTTTACTGCTCTGTCTTTCCCCACTATACTGTGAGTTCATAAACATAGGTAGTATGCCTCTTTTACCCTTTCATCCCCAATTATTGGCACAAGTCTTGGCATACTGTAAGTACTCAACAACTGTTGGTTTGAATTTGTTGAATAACTTTTGAAAAACGAGCTTCATGAAACCTGCAAGGTTAGGAAAGAAATTTATTCCCCATGGAGGGAAAAAAAAAAAAAAAAATCCCTGTACATTGAACCAATTTCTTCTAAGCTCTAATCTCCTGTGCATGATTTATCGCCAGAGCAACAGTCTAAAAACACTTTTTCCTTATCTCACAGGGCCATAGTAAGAGCAAGTTTACTTTAAGCAAATGATATATTTTCTCCTTCTATTTTTTTCCTTTCTTTTTTTTTCCTTCTACTTACTTATCTACTGGCAGCAAGAAAAGAAAAATGACTCTGAGCATCTTTTAGACATCTTGTATACAACATATTTAGATACGGGTAGCTATAAATTGCTAGCTAGGCACAGTTTGTATATCTAAAACCTTAGTTCTATGTTGGATTCCATTATGGCAGAGAAAAGAAGAAAGGGAAAAAAAACAAAAATACATATACACCACACATGGGCAAACTTAAAAGTTTGAATTTAAATTATTTTCAAGGCAATATTTGGGCCTGTTCTTGTTAGGTGCTGTCAAGTCAGTCCTGACTCTTAGCAACCCCATGTCCAACAGAATGACACTGCCCTGTCCTTTGCCATCTTCACAATTATTGCTGTTTTTGAACCCATTGTTGCAACCACTGTGTCACTCCATCTTATTGAGGGTCTTCCTCTTTTTTGCTTACCCTCTACATTTGAGTTCGTGGTCAACACTAATCCCTGAATGAAATATGTCTTATGCAAAAAACAAAAGCAAACAAATAAACAAACAAACAAACAAAAAAAAAACCTGGAAATTAGCTGTGATCTTCAGAATTTAGCACAACTTGCCTTAGTCCATCTTTGTTCTGATCCTACTGCTAACTGGCTCTGTAAACCTAGGTTAGGTTATGTTCTCTGTTCCTCCATTTTAAAAGAAATTGGGGCTATATAAGGCTGAGCTGCTAACCAAAAGGTCAGCAGTTCAAAGTCACCTAGTAGCTCTGTAAGAGAAAAAGACCTGGCAATCTGCTCCCATAAATATTACATTTAGGAAACTCTTTGGGACAGTTCTACTGTCCTCACATGTGGTCACTAGGAGTTGGAACAGACTTGAGGGCAGCAACAACAAGGTCTTGGAAGATCCAAACCCATTTATTCCTCCTAGGATTATCCCAACATATCTTCCCAGTTTTCTCTTCTGCTGAGCTATTTGATGGAATCTCATAGTGAGTGACCAGGCTCAGGTCTAATCTCTCTCCAGACACACATATTCCCCTTCCCTGGAGAAGGCCTGACATTATTTCCAACACGAATGTGTTTAAAAACACTTTTGTCTTGTTTTCCTTTCTGAAACAGAATATTCATGGTTCAAAGATAATCCAATTAAGTCTGTGTCTAACTACTTCCTACTTATGGATGAGTAGGAATATTTTTTACAAAGTTTTAAATCTAATTGATGATAGCTTTCAAAAAAGGGGTGGAGAGATTTACCTAAGGATCCTTTGAAATAAAAGCCCCTGTTAGTGCACTTAAAATATTTTATTTTTAAAATTGGCTTGATATGTGACATTTGAAAGTTACACAATTATGGAGAAACACATGAAGTACATTCTGACACTAGTTTCATAAAAATTCCTCTAAAATTTCCATCCCCAAGTATATTTTTCCATTTACTTTTCCAAAGCTGATAAAGTATTAACTGCTCAAATACTTTCCTTCATGCCCACACCTCATTACTCAAAAACTTCCAACAGCCCTACATTATCATCAGTTTCCATCTTTCTGGTTTCAACCTACTTTCCATGCCCATATTGAATGTGTCATGTCAGATTCTAAAGGTTACCAATCTTATTTCTGTCACTCCATTTTACTGCTTTGTGGAGTTGGTCTGTTTTATTTAGCCTTTGATGGCAGAAGCAAGAACTTCCTTGCTTTCCTGGGAGGTGTGTAGAGGATTTAATATGAGTTAGAATTGAGTGCAAATGTTCCCAGACATTTTTCTGTGGCATATTGATTGACAACCACTTCTGGAGGAAAGAGAACCATTTTCCATCATAGAGGCCAAGTCTACAAATTTCCTGGCTCAGAAGATGTAGACGAACTTATTCTGTCCCACCTAGATACATAGAACAGATAGTATCTTATAGAATAAACCTAAGGTAAGAAAAAATAATGGACTTGAGACAACTAGAAGCTTATTTTTCATCTATAACAAGGAAATTTGTGCAAGAAGTCAGTGTGGTAAAGTGGAAGGCAGGAGATGTGATTTCAATAAATCACAGAATGAAGTACAATGTATGGAAATACTTTGTAAACTATAAAAGCAACGCTACCAGACAGATTCATGGCTTAATTTTGACTCTTTATACTTATGGATAACTTGGGGAATTAGCTGGATCAAGTCTTACTTTGGGAAGCTGAGATTCAGAGAAGGGAGCTACCTATAGCATCACACAGTCCATGGCCAAGACAGGGCTGAAGTCAGATCTGGTTGCAGAAACATAATAATAGGACAAGCTTCCCACGATATACATTGCCTCTGGGTATTACTGATGTGTAGATCATGATCCCCAGGCCACATCTATTTCTACTAAACTAGACCAAAATATATATATATATCAATTATGTCATCAAATCAATTCCAACTCATAGTGACCCTATAGAGTAGAACTTCCCCATGGGGTTTCCAAGACTATAAATCTTTACAGAAGCAAATTGCCACATCTTTCTCCTGCAGCTGGTGGGTTCCAATCACCAACCTTGTGATTAGCAGCCTAATGCATTAACCACTGCACTACCAGAGATCCTTTATTAAACTAGAGGCACATGTTAAAATAAAAATTATACCAAATTTTTCAAGCCTGAGCTCCAGTTCTATCAAAACCTGATGTCAACAAGGACATTCTCAGACTCTCAGCCACAGAGTTCTCCCTGTCACTGTAATGAAGCCAACAATTTCATATCACTTCCCAGTAGCCAGTTCCCTAGCTGAGCACAGACACCAGACCCAATGTGGAAAAACTCCTTTTGGTCTCTGATTATTCCCAGTATTAGAACTTGTAGGATGATCAGAAACAGCATCAAAGGCAAACCTCATATGCAATCAAGGACAGTTCATGAGTGTCAGGTTGTGCAGTTGCACAGGGCCCTGCACTTAGAAGGGCCCTGTATTTGGGCCAATTCTCTTCTGTTGTCATCTTGCCTCTTTTTAAAAAAAAAAAAATTACCTTTTTCTTGTGATCTGAGTGAAAGTTTACAGAGTAAATTAATTTTCCATTCCATATTTCATATACATTTTATTTTATGACATTGATCGCAATCCACACAATGTAACAGCACTCTTCCTACATCCTCCCCATGGTTACTATTTTCCCTTTGTCCTTCTTTCCTATCCATTCCTACTTTTTGAGATTTATCCCTAGGCAAATGATGCCTTTTTGATCTCTTACAATTGATTGTTTTAAGGGGTGCATACTTCCCAGTATTATTGTTCACCTCATAGGCCTGTCTATTGATTGTTTGAAAGTTGAGCAACAGGAGTGAGTTCAGTTCTAGGCTTGACAGGGAACTAAAAGGCCTAGTCTCAAGAATTCCATCAGTTTCCCTCAGACAGGTAAGCCAGGTCTTTTCTTATTATTTTGAGATTTCTTTCATATTTTTTTCCCACTCTATCAAGGATCTCCTACTGTAAGAGCCATTTCAGAGTAGTTGGCAGTGGTAGCTGAGCACCATCTAGTTCATCTAGTCTCAGGGTCACGCGGCTAAAGTTCATGTGGTCCACTAGTCCCTAGAACTAATTTTTTCCGTGTGTCTCTGATTTTCTTCAATCTCCTTTGCTCCAGATGAGGAGAGACAAATAGTTGCATCTAAGATAGCTACTCGAAAGCTGTAAGATTGTACTGTTGTTGTTGTTGTTGTCAGGTGCCATTGACTCAGCTACGACTCATAGTGACACTATGTACAGCAAAACAAAACACTGCCTGGTCCTGTGCCTGCCTCATAACCTTTGCTATACCTGAGCCCAGCATTGCAGCCACTGTATCAATATATTTTCTTGAGGGCCTTCCCCTTTTTCATTGACCTTCAACTTTACCAAGCATAATATCCTTTTCCAGGGAATGGTCCCTTCTGACAATATGATCAAAGTAGGTGATGCAAAGTCTGGACATTATCACTTCCCAGGAGCATTCTTGCTGCACTTCTTCAAGGACAGATTTGTCAGTTCTTCTGGCAGTCCATGGTACTTTTAGTATTCTAAGCCAACACCACAACTCAAAAGCATCAACTCTTCTTTGGTCTTCCTTATTCATTATTTGACTCTCACATGCATATGAGACAATTGAAACCACCATGGCTTTGGTTAGGCACACCTTAGTCTTCAAAAAAGATATCCTTGCTCTTCAGCACTTGAAAGAGGTCTTTTGCAGCAAATTTGCCCAGTGCTATAGTGGCTAAGGCACTTGACTGCTCACCAGATGGCTGGCGGTTCAAACCCATCAGCCACTCCTTGGAAGGAAGGTTGGGCAATCCTACTTCCGTAGTGATACTGCCTCGGAAACCCAAGGAGGGGTCGCTATGAGTCAGGCCTGACTCGATGGCACATAACAACAACAACAACATACATCATTTAATGTATTGACTGTTGCTTCCACTTATGTTGATTGTGGAGCCCAGTAACATGAAATCTTTGACAACTTCAATCTTTTCTCCATTTATCCTGATGCTGCTTATTGGTCCAGTTGTGAGGATTTTCATTTTTTTTTTTTTTTTATGTTGAGAAGTAATCCATACTGCAGACTATAGTCTTTAATCTTCATCAATAAGTGCTTCAAGTCACCTTTACTTTCAGCAAGCAAAGTTGTGCCATCTGTGTATCGCAGGTTGTTAATGAGTCTTCCTCTGATCCTGATGCCAAGGTCTTCTTCATATAGTCCAGCTTCTAAGATTATCTGCTTAGCATACAGATCGAATAAGTATGGTGAAAAGATACAACCCTAACACACTCTTTTCTTGATTTTAAACCATGTGGTATCTCATTATTCTGTTTGAAGACAGCCTCCTAATATGTGTACAAGTTCCTCATGAGCACAATTAAGTGTTCTGGAATTCCCATTCTTTTCAATGGTATCCATAATTTGCTAAGATCCACACAATCAAATGCTTTTTCATAGTCAATAAAACACAACTAAACATCTTTCTGGAATTCTTTCCTTTGAGTCAAGATCTATCTGACATTAATAATGATATCCCTCATTGAATGAATCCAATGTGCATTTCTGGAAGTTCTCTGTCAATATACTGGCACAACCATTTTTGAATTATCTTCAGCAAGATTTTACTTGCATGTGATATCAATGATATTGTTCAATAATTTCCTCATTCTGTGGGATCACCTTTCTTTAAAATGGGTACAAATATGGATCTCTTCCAGTCTGTTGGGCAGGTAGTTGTCTTCCAAATCTCTTGCCATTACCAAGTGAGTGCCTCCAGAACAACAACTATTTGTTGAAACATCTTAATGAGTATTCTGTCAATTCCCAGAACCTTTTTTTTCACCAATTTCTTCAGTGAAACTTCAACTTCTTCCTTCAGTATCATTGGTTCTTGATCATATGCCACCTCCTGAAATGGATGAACATCAACCAATTCTTTTTGGTACAGTGACTGTGTATTCCTTCCATCTTGTTTGATGTTTCCTGCATCATTCAGTAATTTGCCCATGGACTCTTTCAATATTGCAACTCAAGGCTTGAATTTTTTTCTTTCAGCTTGAGAAATGTCAAGCATGTTCTTCCCTTTTGTTTTTCTAACTCCAGGAGTTAACTAACACATTTCATTATAATAATTGACTTTGTTTTTTCAAGCTCTTCTTTGAAATGTTTTGTTCAGCTCTTTTATCTTGTCATTTCTTCCATTTGCTTTAGCTGCTCTCCATTCAAGGACAAGTTTCAGAATCTCTTCTGACATTCATTTTGTTTTTTTTCATCCTTTCCTGTCTTTTTAATGATCTTTTGCTTTCTTCATGGATGATGTTCTTGAGATCATCCCACACTCCCTCTGGTTTTTGGTCACTGGTGTTCAATGCATCAAATCTATACTTTAGATGGTCTCTAAATTCAGGAAGGATATAATTAAGGTCATATTTTGGCTCTCGTGAACTTCTTTTAATTGTCTTCAGCTTCAACTTGAACTTGCATATGAGCAGTTGATGGTCTATGCCACAGTCAGCTCCTGGTCTCACTTTGGCTGAAGATATTGAGCTTCTTCATCACCTCTTTCTACAGATGAAGTTGATCTGATTTCTGTATACTCCATCTGGTGAAGTCCATGTGTATAGCCACCATTTAAGTTGTTGGAAAATGGTATCTGCAGTGAATAAGACATTGGTCTGCAAAATTGTATCATGTGATCTTCAGTAGCATTTCTATCACCGAGGCCTATTTTCCCATTACAGTGATTCTTCTTAGTTTCCAACTTTTGCATTCTAATCACTAGTAATAATCAACACATCTTGATAGCATGTTTCATCAATTTCAGACTGCTGAAGTTGGTAAAAAAATCTTCAATTTCCTCATCTTTGGCTTTGGTGGTTGGTGAATAAATTTGAATAATAGTAGTATTAACTGGTCTTCTTTGTTGTTGTTGTTGTTGTTGTTTGCCGTTGAGTTGGCCCCGACTCATAGCGACCCCTCCTTGGGTTTCCGAGGCAGTATCACTACGGAAGTAGGATTGCCCAACCTTCCTTCCGAGGAGTAGCTGGTGGGTTTGAACCGCCAGCCTTCTGGTGAGCATTCAAGTGCCTTAGGCACTATGCTACCAGAGCTTCTTTGTAGGCATATAGATATTATCCTATCACTGACAGCATTGTACTTCAGGACAGATTTTGAAACTTTCTCTGTGATGATGAACACCACGCCATTCCTCTTCAATTTGTCATTCCCAGCATAGCAGATCATATGTTTGTCTGATTCAAAATGGCCCAAACCAGCCCATTTCAGCTTACCAAGGCCTACGATATCAATCTTTATGCTTTCCATTTCATTTTTGACAACTTCCAATTTTCCTAGATTCATACTTGATACATTCCATGTTCTGATTATTAATAGATACGTGCAGCTGTTTCTTCCCATTTTGAGTTGTGCCACATCAGCAACTGGAGGTCCTGAAAGTTTTACTCCATCCATATCATTAAGGTTAACTCTACTCTGAGGAGGCAGTTCTTCTGCAGTTGTATCCTGTGTGCCTTCCATCCTGATGTGCTCATTTTCCAGCACTGTATCACACAATGTTTCAGGGCTACTAATTAAATTTTGGGGTGATATATCAGACAGTGTTTCACTGCTCTTCATAAGGTTTTTGCTGGCCAATTCTTTAAGAAGTGGATGGCACTTTCCTTCTTGCAAGTCTGTCTTAGTCTGGAAGCTCCCTGAAACCTGTCCACCATGGATGACCATGCTGGTATTTGAAATACCAGTGGCAAAGCCTCCAGCCTCAAAGCAACACACAAGCCACTGCAGTGTGACAAACTGACAGATGAATGGTGGTAAGACCCTACTAGCTACTCAGAAAACTAGGATGTAGCACAGTGTCTTTGTGGACTATTATACCAATTTACCCTGATGTCCCCCACAACTATGGTCCTGAGCCCTCAGGCCCAATGATCCACTCCTTGTAGGTGTTTAGTTATGTCTAAGAAACTTTCATAACTTTGCTCCCTTTTGTCTCTACTGTGCCTAAGGCGCTTGACTGCTAATCAGAGGGCTGGCGGTTCAAACTGACCAGCCACTCCTCAGAAGGAAGGTTGGGCAATCTACTTCCATAGTGATACTGCCTCGGAATCCCAAGGAGGGGTCGCTATGAGTCGGGTCCAACTCAATGGCAAATAACAACAACAACAACATATACATGGACATTTTAGAAGCACATACAAATATGTAAGTAGAAATATTGTCTGTCAAACCTATATGTGGTCAGGGGTATAGTCCAATCACCTACCCATACTTGATCAACCTGCCTACCTGTATATCCAATTGTACACTAATATTTGTTATTACTGATAATGCAGGACTGTGTATCTAAGAGTCTTTAGCTTTGTTGTCTGTAACTCTTGTGCACTTCTCTATGTCTCTGTTTTCCTTAGAGGTATTGTGCTACTTATCCACTTTTTTGTATATTGCCTTTCCCTTTACCCAAATTAAGAGCTCTGATAGTATAGTGCCTAAGGCACTTGACTTCTAACCAGAAGGCTAGTGGTTCAAACTCACCAGCCACTCCTCAGAAGGAAGGTTGGGCAATCTACTTCCACAGTGATACCACCTCAGAAACCTAAGGAGCGGTCGCTATGAGTCGGGTCCAACTTGATGGCACATAACAACAACAACAACAATTACCCAAATTAATGTGTGTCTGTGGGGTTAAAGTTGTTTGTCAACTTGGCTGGGCAGCTGGATGTAGTTATTCTCCATGGTAAGATTGGCAATTAACTCCATGGTGGAATCTACTGGAGCAGCAGAGT
The DNA here is from genome assembly GCF_000298275.1 of Orycteropus afer afer. NCBI lineage: Eukaryota > Metazoa > Chordata > Mammalia > Tubulidentata > Orycteropodidae > Orycteropus > Orycteropus afer. The sequence continues at coordinate 13,989,355 of NW_006921631.1, forward strand.
AGCTGCTTTAGAGATGTGGTCTGCTTCCTGTATATAAGAAGCAGCTTTGAGGAAGGTCTGTAGCTTTTTGGCACACTTGACTGCTGTGTATAGCCGAGTTCTACATTCAGCAGCCTGCCATCCTGTGCTGATCCTGGGACTTTTAATGGAATTGAATCAATGACCTGCCATGTGGTTTGGTTATATTGGGACTGTGCCTTTTCAGTGATCAACTTTGGGTTTGTCAGCCTCAGCAGCTAGCAGCTGCCTGAGTGAAGAGATGTCTCTAGTTTCAGTGGGTCAGGAGCAAGAGGCAGAGCTAAACTAAAGCCCAAGGCCAAGGGACTTTCACCCAGCCCCTAGAGTAGAGCCTAGCACTTTGAACTCAGACTTCTAGCCTTCAAACTGTAAGAGTATAAACTCCTGTTTGTTAAAGTCATCCCATTTGTGGTGTATTCCTGTTGGAGCAGCACTAGGTAACCAAAACAGTGTCTCTTACCTAGTTAGTAATTTTCTCTTCCCTCACCCCATCCCTATTAACAATCAAAGAATGTCTCTCTCCATGTGAAAACCTTTCCTTGACTCTTTATAATACTAGGCTCACACATTCATACTTTTATGATTGACTTATTTCAGACAGTATAATGTCTTCCAAGTTTATCCACATTGAGGCAATTCTCTGATTCTTCATTATACTTTCATGTTACATAGTATGCCATTATGTGTATATATCATAGTTTGTTTATGCATTATCCATAGGCTGTTTCTATGTGTTTGCTATTGTGAATAGTGCTTCAATGAATATGTGTATGCCTATATCTGTTTACACCCTAAGTAACTGTGGTGGTGTAGTGTCTAAGGCATTTGACTGCTAACCAAAAGGCTGGTGGTTCAAACCAACCACTCCTCAGAAGGAAGACTGGGCAATCTACTTCCCTAAAGATTTACCACCTCAGAAACCCAAAGGGGGTCACTATGAGTCAGAATCGACTCAATGGCAGTGAGTCTGGTTTGGTTTTGGTTCATGCCATGGTTCTCACTTCTTTAGGCAGTGGGATTGCTAGATCAAATGATATTTCTATTTCCAACTTTTTAAGACAGTGCCATACTTCCACAGTAGTTGCACCATTTTATAGTCCCATCTATGAGAGTGCCAATCTCTCCACACCCTCACAAGCATTTGTTGTTTTCTGACTTGTTGAACTTTGCTATTATTGCTGGGATGAGATAATATCTTATTGCTGTTTTGACTTGCATCTCTCTAATCACTAATGATAATAATGAGCCTTTTTTCATGTGTTTGTTGGCTGACTGAATATCTTCTTTGGGGAAGTGCCTGTTCATGTCTTCTGCCCATTTTTTAATTTGAATTATTTTTCTTTTTGGTGTTGAAGGGTTGAAGCTTTCTATAAATTTTAGAGTTAAGTCCCTTGTCAGATATATCATTGTCAAATATTGTTTTCCCAAACTATAGCTTCTCTTCTCACTCTTTTGAAGTCTTTTGATTCACATAAGAATTTAATTTTTAGACGGTCTTATTCATCTAGTTTATATTCTGCTGTTTTTGCATTTTTAGTTATGTTTGATTGTCTATTTATGGCATAAAATAGAGCCCCTAAGTTTTCCCCTATTTCTTCTTTGATGATCTTTATAATTTTGGGTTTTGTATTTAAGTCTTTGATCCATCTTGAATTAGTTTTTGTATGTTGTATGAGGTATGGATATTGTTTCATTTTTCTGAATTGGATATCATTTTGTCAGCACCATTTGTTAGAGACTTTTTCTCATTTAATGGATTCTGACCTTTGTCAAAATCAGCTGTCCATTGGTAGATGGATCTATATTAGGTTCTCGTTTCTGCTCTATTGGTCTATAGGTCTCTCATTGTACCAGTATCAGGTTGTTTTGATTGTTGTGGCTGTATAGTAGGTGTTCACTACAGGAAATGTGAGACCACCTACTTGTTCTCTTTCTTCAGTAGTGCTTTGCTTATTTGAGGTCTATTTCCTTTCCATATAAAATTAGCAATTTTTTTTCTCTCCTCAAAAAAATGTTGATAGAATATGAATTGGGATTGCATTGAAGGTATAGATTGCTTTGGGTAGTATTGACATTTTCACAATATCAATCTTCCTATCCATGAGCATGGTATGTTCTTCCATTTATGAAGATAGATCTCTTTTAGTTTCCTGTTTTGTAGATTTTGTAGATCTCCTATTTTGTAGATTTCTTTGTGCAGGTCTTTTGTGTCTCTGGTTAAGATTTATTCCTATTTTATCTTTTGGTACCTATTGCAAATGGTATTGTTTTATCATTTCTTCTTCAGAGATCTCTTTGTTGATGTAGAGGAATCTGACTGATTTTTGAATGTTAATCTTGTACCCTGCCATTTTGCTGAATCTTTCAATTAGTTCCAGTAGTTTTCTTGCTGAATCCCTGGGATTTTCTATGTATAGGATCTTATCATCTGCAAAAAAGGATAGTTTTACTTCTTCCTTGCCAATTCAGGTTTGTTTTGTTTCCCTTCCTTACCTTATTGCCCTGGCTAGGATTTCTAATACAAGGTTGAATAGGAGTGGTGATAGAGGATATCTTTTCTCTGGTTTCTATTTCCAAGAGGCATGCTTTGAGTCTCTCTCCATTGATAATGGTATTGACCATTAATTTCACATATATGCCCTTTATTATGTTGAGAAATTTCCCTTCTATTTCTATTTTCATGATACTTTTTTCTTCTTTTATTTTTTATTGTGATTTAATTTTCTTTGTACTTGTTGCTTTTGCAGACTGATCCCTCTGGTTTTCTTTTTTCAGTTTTATAAGCTTGTTTTAATTTTGAGAGCTATTTTCCTTAGTTTGTCTCCAGGTGAAGTTGTCATGTATCTTAATCTTACTTTGTTGTCTTTCATTGATGATTTTCTGTCCAAAGGACTACCTTTAGCATTTCTGGTAAGATTAGTCTGGCTTTTACAAATTACCTTAATTTCTACCTGGAAATGTTCTGATTTAATCATCATATTTGAGGAAGTTTTGCTGGATATATAATTCCTTGTGGGAAATTTTTTTTTTCTTTCAAAGTTTTATATATGCCTTCTTCCCTACATGGTTTCTGCTGAAAAATTGGAGCTTAGTCTTACTGGTTGCCCTTTGTAGGTAACATTTGGTTTCTCCTAAGATGCTTTCAATATTCTTTCTTTGTCCTTGGTGTTTGAAAGTTTGATTATAATATGTCTTTGTGACTTTTTGGGGGGTCAATCTTGTATGGGGTACATTGAGCTTCTTGGGTGGATAGCTTTTTGTCTTTCATGGTATTAGGGAACTTTTCTATTAGCAAGTCTTTGACAATTTTCTCTGTTCTCTCCCCACCACACACACCATTCTGGAATCCCAATCACATGTATATTATTTCTCTTGATGTTGGTCCATGTGATTCTTAGGCTTTCTTCATTTCTCTTCATTCTTTTTTTATGATTTTCATCATACAAACTAGTGTCAAGATATTTGTCTTCTAGTTGGCTAGTCTGTTCTTCAGTCAATTCACTTCTACTATTTTGTCTTTTGAATGTGTTATCTATCTCCAAAATTTTAGTGTTAATCCTCTGGTTTTCTAATTGCTGTTTTTATATGATTTCTAATTATTTATCATTTTGCTCTTTTATTGTTTTCCTGTATTCTTCTGGGGTATTGTCTGTTTTTCCCTTGATTTTTTTTTTTTTTTTTTTGAGGTATCCTTGAGTTCTTGGAAGGATATGTGTTTGTGTGTGTGTGTGTGTGTGTGTATTTTGAATTCTTCATTGGGAAGTCTTCCTAGTTCTTTATTTTGGTCATTTACTTGTGCTATCTTGTCCTATTTCTTTGAATTGAAGTTATTTGTTGTCTCCAAGACATTTTGGAGGTTTTTATTTCTGTTTGTTTGTTGGTTATGTGTTGGTTTGTTTCACCCTTATCTTTTGTTTTGCTTTGTTTTGATATATCCAGGTGGGTGGAGCAGGCATGTTCTTTGGTTGCTAGTTGACAGCACTTGGATGCTCCCAACTTGTTTCCAGGTTGGTGGAATAACTGGTGGTGTTTATTGGTCATGAAGAAGAGCTGCAAGTGGAATGAGCAGGTGTCCACTGTCTGTCATTGATCCAGTGGTGCAGGAGGAGGTGGTGGCATGTGTACACTGAGTGAGGTGGCAAATGGTAGTATAGTAGGTATGGCTGACTAGTGTGGCATTAATGTCCACCACCCATTAGATGAAGCAGGAGAAACACAAAAAGAAAAAATAATAAAATAGAGGAGAGTGGATAAGAATAAAAATGAGTATATATAAAAGAGGAAGAAGAAAGAAAATTAAACAAATGTAAAGGAAGAAAAAGTGGGGAAAAAGAGGAAAAAAGTGTAGGGGCTTGTGCAGCTATAGTCAGCTGGCAACAGGGGACTATGACATGATCCACAAGAGTGTGTACCTGTGGAGGGAGCAGGAGCCTGGTATGTGTGATTGCCTCTGACAGAGTCCACTGTGATACACCTCTTACAATCAGTGGAAGCAAGCTTTGTTTATGGTGCAGGTTCAGGGAAGCAGAACCACAAACATTGGCTCTGTCTGCTTGGGTCACAGGGTGAATGGCTGGGCTGCTGATGGAAGGAGATGGTCTGAGGAACTAGGTGGATAGGAGGCAGCCAGAGGCACCACTATCCATTAGGTTGTTGAGGGCAGGAAGAAGGCTCCCCCTTGCCATTAGGAAGGTTTGTTTGGAAAAGCAGAGAAAACACCTCTGCAGTTGTAATTCACTAGTGTGGGCACAGTGCACTTATGAGTGTGTGCAGCTGATTATTCACCTTCTGCCAAACTGAATCAAGTGGGGAACCACCCAAGTCCATTGTCTCCAACATCACCCCACAGGCCTTTCCCTTCATGCAGGCCCTCAACCCAAATGACTCGTGTTCACTAGTAGTGAGTTGTTTCATTCCCCTTCACTGGCTCCCTCCTCATTCTGCAGTCACCTGAGCCATTAGAAATCTCACCTATTTCCCTACATTTTCCTCTCCCACATCCAGTGCATATTCTGTTCACTTTGATTCCCTCCAGATCTGTCCACTCTGTGTCTCTGTCCCAGTGTGGATTTCATGAAGTTGGATTCTTCTCACCCATGTATGATGCCTTCTGTGTCTCAAAATGGTCACAATTCATCAGAACTGGCTTCTTCTCTGTCCTTAGTCACTGTCTTCACTCCCTCTTCCTTTCCAATCCATGCTCAATATAATTTTTTTCTTTATCTTGTCATTTGGTGTTCAGAGTTCCAGGATCATTATCTATATCTGTTCCACTCAATTTTGCTAGTCTCTGTTGTAGAGGAATTGGGTAAAGTATCACCAGGGTACCCTCTTGTCTCTACTTCCATCTTGTATTTTTTAATCACTTTTTAACAAGTGGACCCCGCATTTTCATTTTACAAGAGCCACACATTATGTAGTCAGTCCTGCATGGAGCTGAAACATTCATGTATTCCAAAAATACCATACACAACTTCTGAATTTCCACTGCTTCTCCGTGTCTTCATCTCCTGAAAATAACTAGAAGTGCATGGATTGGGGTGGGGTTGGGGGAATAATTACACAGAGTTCTTCTACTTCCTTTCTTCCATGACTTAGGAATTTTCAGGCAAATGGCTTTCATCATGGAAAATATGCAGAAAGGGCACCAAGTGTTCATTCTGGTCTAAATATAAATTATTAATGTTGCTTTTTCTAAATAATTCTTCACATTCAGTGTACCTCATGGATTCTAATTCAGATGGTGTGCTGAGAGTCTAATGTGTTTTGTCTCTTACATAAATTTCTTATTCATTGGACATTCTTTCTTAAAATCCCAGTTACAAACACCATAAATTTATTCATCCAGCAAATATTTGTGCTAGGCATTTTTTTTTTTTTTTTTTTGGTGTCTGGGGATATAATAATGAAAGAAAAAGAGACAAGTCATTAAGAAATATTTTTTTGTGAAAGGACTTTGCTAGACATGTAAAAATACACTGAAGAACAAGAACAGAAAATGAGTAAACTGTTTTTTAATTGGGTAGAAAAATTACCAAATCCTATGTACAAGTTTGATATTGAAAATGTATACAGTTTATGCAAAAAGGTGCTAAATAGAACAGTAGATTAGTCAGAACTTTGATACTGAATTTGAAATAAATAACTGAATTATGAAGACAGAACTTTGTGAAAATTTAGGTTGGAAATGCTGCTGTCCAAAGAAAATCTTTGAGGTCAATTATCCAGGGAGAAAATTGGGAGATGGCACCTAAAAATAGGCAAGTAGAAAACACTGGGTTATAAATAAATTATTAGCCTTGTTTTAGAAGACAACTGACTGATCAATGTAGAAATCAAGAGATTAGGGATTTGACATCAGAAAGTGCATGGAGCTTAGACTTAATTAGCAAACTTGATTTTTTACAAAGCTACACAATATTAGACAGGAACATGAATCAGATTCAGAACTGTTGGGCTGCACAAATCCAGACATCATTCATATGAGTTTTCCATGTAAATGGCAGATTCAATGTACACAATGGCCCTGGAGTACTACAACACAGCATTGATGCCCAGAAATGAGCAAATCTGAGACTGCAGAACTAAATTCTGAGAAATAGTTAGGTAAGAATACTCAAAATGGAAGAGTAAGGTAGGTGGCCACACTGTTGTTGAACAGTAACCCAAGGCAAGCAGGGCCTTCAGATGAGATGGTATAATTGAAAATGTAATGTGTTTTACCAACAAATAGCCTTATTTTGTAGTTGTTGTTGTTATGTGCCATCGAGTCAGATCCGACTCATAGCGACCCCTCCTTGGGTTTCCAAGGCAGTATTACCATGGAAGTAGATTGCCCCATCTTCCTTCTGAGGAGTGGCTGATGGGTTTGAACCTCCAGCCTTCTGGTTAGCAGTCAAGTGTCCTAGGCACTATGCTACCAGAGGAGACTGTGTATTTTGTTCATTTATTCTGGGCCACCACCCATATGTCAGATTGTCATAGTGTGTTGCTATGATATTGGAAGCTCTGCCACCAGTATTTCAAATACCATCAGGGTCACTCATGGTGGACAGGCTTCAGCAGTGCTTCCATACTAAAACAGACTAGGAAGAAAGGCCTGGCAATCTACTTCCAAAAATTAGCCAATGAAATTATATGGATCATAACAGAAGATTGTCTGATTTAGTGCTCAAAATGAGCTCCTTAAGTTGGAAGTCCATACCTGCAACAATGGACTCAAACATATAATGATCGTGAAGATGTCTCAAGGGTAAAATTTTGTTCTGTCATCCATAAGCTCCCCATGAATCAGAGCTGATTGGATGTCAGTTAACAACAACATTCTAGAAATGCAAAAATTTTCATAGTATTGCCAATCAGAGTCTAGCTGCTTCAGATATATTGCAAGAATAATACCTGAGGAAACTTTGTTTTATTTTATTTTATTTTGATAGTGATTTGGGTGAAAGTTTGCATAGCAAATTGGTTTTCCATTCAATAATTCATTCACATTTTGATTAGTGACTTTGATTATAATTCCCACAATGTCACAACACTCTTCCCACTTCATCCCTGTGTTTACCATTTTCATTTTTCTGTCCTTTTCTGCCTTTTGATCTCCTATGGTTGGTTGTTCTAAGCAGTGTGTACCTCCCTGGTGTTATGGTTCACTTTATAGGCCTATCTATTGTTTGGCTGAAAGTCGAGCCACAGGGTAAGTTTGGTTCCAGGCCTAAAGGGAATCTGAGGACCAGAGTTGACGATGCCCAGACCTCCACTACTGCTGCTTGACAAAGCTCCAGCTGTCAAGAATCTTGGGCAGAAGCCAATTCCACCTTTACTTCCGATTGTATTCTGGTCCGTTATCTTAATTGTTACAATAATCTTTATGGTGATCATGCTCCTTCTGGTTCATCCCAGAGGGTCCAAAATTGATTTTCATGTTTCCCATGAATCAGGCCACCTTCCAG